>NW_011353262.1:418834-429257 GCF_000735185.1 Notothenia coriiceps
ATATTTAACGCATTTAACGCATGTGCAGAATGGCCCGCCCCATACATCCCACCAGTGGCAGCGCCAGGGTATGGCTGGGGTAGGGTACACCCATACCAAGAAATTGCTTAGCCCCACCATGAAAAATGATGTTAAAGTAAGCAAAATAAAGTCCGCCAACTCGTGCGGAGTAAATTGCACAGACAGCAGAGTAAGATTGATTTCAGTAGCCACTTGTCTGGAAATACTGAAGACTAGAAACGGTTTTGAAAACTTTTGTCACGTAGTGATCGTCTTCTCAATAGAACATCTTTGATAATGTCTTCTGGCTAATCAGAATCAAGATAACGGCGTGGTGTTGTTGCAGGAAGTCCCGACGGAGAATACTTTTGCTGTAGTACATCTCTATATACATCGGTACAACATTACATGTTGATAGAAATCAACACGTAATGAAATAAGACCCCACGGTTTGATGATTGATAGGTGTGTGGGCTGTCTTTCATTTTGACACACAGAACAATTTTATAATAAACATACGTATACTGTATGTTAAATGGATATATATCCGCCTTCTTTCATTTATCTTTCCATTCCCACAACAATATACATAAAGAAATGGCATATTTTGGACATAGTTCGAATGGTGATTAATCATGATCAGTATTACTGTANTGTATGTTAAATGGATATATATCCGCCTTCTTTCATTTATCTTTCCATTCCCACAACAATATACATAACGAAATGGCATATTTTGGACATAGTTCGAATGGTGATTAATCATGATTAATTAATTTTTAAGCTGTGATTAATCTGATTAAAATGTTTAATCGTTTGACAGTCTTAGTTTTTATATAAATGGATCAGGACAAAAAGAGAGGGAATCTTTTTTTCCTGAAACTTTCAGAATCTCTTTACACACAATGGCACACATGTTTATGTATAAAATTAATGAAAATGTGGATTTTGCATAATAGGTGACCTTTAAGTCACAAATCATACAGAAAACAGAAGTCAGAAAAAGTGGCAGGTGATGGCAGGACAGGGCACTATATCTACTGTAGGACAACATATACGTTTACTAACTTAGGTCCTAGGCTTCTCCAGTAATGCATGCAATATGACCGGGCTAATCTCCACTATAACACCCCAGGCTCAATGTCAGCAACCCTGCCTAAAGCACTACATTCTGGCAGGGATTTACTAAATGAACCCCTATTGGTATTGGTTTTCAGGACAGCCATTACACCCTCAGTCCAAACTGATTAAATATGAATACAGACAATGTATACAGACAAGATACAAGAAAACTAAAATATTAAGTATTTCACAACACACTCTTAATTCATCATCCATACACTTTTAAACAAAATGTTAACACCAAAGACATTCAATGGGAACCTTGCTTACAGAAGTGGCAATAACATAGTATGATATAGACAAATTGTAATTTATTTTGCACAGTTCATGTTCTGCGGTGGTAGCTTGAGGCTTTTACTCCCACGGGATGTTGGGAGGGTATTCCAGACAACAATGTGTCTGGAATTGAGGCACAAAATACACACATCTGTTGCATCCAATTTGCTCTACATCTTCGACATCTCAAACAGCATTTGTCTGAAAACACACAAATGTGTTAATTCAGTGTACCTTTTCTGTGTTAGACCACTTAAGACGAGGCTATGTGTTTATTGAATGAATCAAACTTTAGGGTTAAAGAGGAGTAATGTAACTCTTCATCTAGTTTATTCATTTATAGCGCATACCAGCCAGTTAAATTGGCATTGAGTTAATAAGTGTCCAGAAGGCACCGACATGCACGCAAAACTAAATTGATTTCTGTGCACACACACACACACACACACACACACACACACACACACACACACACACACACACACACCAGGATGGAATCCTAATTTTAGTAGGGAATTCATCTAATCAAAAATAGTCAAAGGTAATTACTGATGTCACCTGCACCTCATTCCCTGAGGATGACTGATGTGGTCTGAAGGATGGAAGGAAAGGAAGAGGGAACAATGAGCAATATGGCTGCCGCATCTGCTCAGGATCTTCTCTGTTAGCCAGTGGGAGGCTGGTAAATGGCAACAACAGAGCTGAATTCTAACATGGTAATCAAAGAGTCAGACAGTTTTTACCAAAGGGAAATCAGTGCTTAATCTAGCTTTGAGCAAAACATGCACATACACCAACAACTCTGATAAAATATGAGCAGGCACTCTGGAGCGCATACATACAGAGAACATTTGCAAATACACTTTTTTGTCCAATAGAGTTCCTGGGGACAGAATAACAATCCACACTCACATTAGTCCAAAAATGGTGTGTGTCAATGCATAAACAGGTGGCTCATAAAGCTTTATGAACTAGCAATGGCCCGATAAATTATCGTAGTCTGTAAGACCAGCCATGCATGTCAGAGGCGATGTGATGGAGTCAAAGGACCTTGTTTTATTAAACATTAATATGTTATTTTGGCCTGAGGCATGACAGATCTCATCAACCTTCAATTAACCCTGCGGCTCCTCATCTCCTCTGCCCCTTTCCTCATATTCTGCGAGGCGGACGACTAGAGGATGTTTTTACAGTCGCACCAGGTTGAAAACACTGAGAGGAAGTCACTAATTGCTGTTTCCCCTCAGTGCCTTTCAGTGAGGCAGACTCAGTGCTGGAATAAAATAGACCACTCAGGAAAAAGCAGAAAGGATGATGCCAACATGGTGAAGAAGGTGTTGTTGTTTTTTTTCTTCCAGCCTTCCTTTGTACCTTTGAAGTCAGCCTTTTCCAGTGCTGACCCATTTTACTTCACCTTCTGCTTTTGTTTGATTTCACTCCAGCAAGTTTTAGATTATTTCAGATCTTTTAAATGTTTTGTTTTGTTTGAAATTCGGGCCACGATGCCAATTGCCCGACCACACCCACCTTTAAACTCAGCCTTGATTTGGATTTTACCCATACACATTTGTTCAGTTGTTTACCTTCATGTTGTGATTCTATCTCAGTGATAAAATCTGTCCGAAGTATAAACATCTGGCAATTTACTCATAACAGATTAAGTGGATGTTAAGGACAGAGTCTCCAGGAGCACATTTAGCACACAAGGTGATAACATGGAAAAAATGGTAGATGGAGATTTTCAAGGACATAAACATTGGGGGTGTCCCAGTGATACACACCTGTTGGAGACTTACTTCAACACAGCCACTGCCTTCTGTTGAGCGCCCAACACATAACAATAGCCTGGCCTTGAGACCTCTCACTGGTGGAAAACACTGATAGTAACACAGCCAACTCTGTATGATAAGGACTGGATAAGAGAGAAAGTTCCACTTCTGGGTGGAAAAGTGCTTGACATACGCAAGTCTCAGCCTTGGCAGTACGCGTCCACCCACAGCGGATTAACTCACTGGAATCCCCTGTTGACGCATCTGAGAGAGCTTAACTTTGGGTTCAATACAGCGAGCAGAAATAAAAGGAACATGTCCAGGAGGCTTAACCCACTGTGTGTCCTTTGCATTACAATCACACATATAACAGACTGTATGCAGGTGTCTGTGCCCATGATCACATAAAGTTGAAGTTTTCACATAAAGACAACAATTTACAGAAAAGGAACTAGTGTTTATTTTCATAACAATAAGAAACAAATAGAGATTGTGAGACAGCTAATTATCTTATCCTGCTAAAAAAGAAAAGCTGAAAATAAGTCATCAATGTGGATTTGGACATATGATTTGCATTCATAAGATTCAACTGAGATGCAAATACAATCATTTGGTATTGTTAATACAGATGTACAGTGAATATAAATCAATCAGATTCTTCCGGCTAAAACACATTAGAGATTTAACTGTTTTAAAAATGCATTTTAAACCATTTGTATTCACCAAAGCAGGTGATTTATTTGCTAAACTGAAACCAAAAATGTAGGGTGTGGAGTTATGAACTCAATATCCAATGCTACAATACGTAAAAGCAATATTGCAGCAAACATGAAGGAGGGAGCCACACTGTGTGGCCAGGACTGATATTTAGAAGGTGTGGGATGCAGCCTTGCACTTTAGGCACGGCGGGGGTCAAAGCAAACACACATGCCGCTATTTTTGTACCCACCGAGCCTAGAAGTACTTCATAACATCAGCTCATATTTTGAAACCACTGAGCAAACATCTGTGTTTATTCTGTCATCCTCCTTTCAAATTAAATTTGTTGAACTAGGATGAACTGCATTCTAGGTTCAGGGGTCATGCTTTAGTCTGCCAAATCTGTCTCTCAATTTCTCTCTTTGGAGATCATGTGATCTGTTTGTGTTTGGGACGAATTACATGAGGAAGCAAGATGAAAATCCTCTTAACAAATTATTAAGATGCAATGCAGACACTGTGTTGTTAGTTGCTTTTCACATTAAACAGTACACGGGTTAGTTATGAAGTGAGATTTCCAGAATAACTTCATGTTTAATCCCTTGTTCCCTTTTTTATCTGGACATGAAATGTATGTACAGTACAGTTATGAAAGAGCTGCAACCGGTTGCTTATTTTGCTTTTTGAGGAGACTTCTCTCCCACAAAGCGACAGCATCAGCTCTGTCCATAAATTCCCAAAACAAAAAAAATGTCATGTTCAAGTAACATATCCTCCTACAGACCATGGTGATTATATTTGTTTGTGGTAAAGTCATTTTTGCTCCTTTCTCTCTCTCTCCGATCACCCACATTTTCACTTCCCAGGCCCTTTACGCATAATTCTTAACCTGGCCACCAGGTGTCCTCAGACCTTTCTCCTTCTATCCTGCCCTGCAATGGCCTCAGCTGCCCCGCCCATCGCCAAACCAGCACTTAATTTCCTCATCAGCCCTGCAGCACTTATACCCTGCCTCTTCTCCTTATTTCCTGTTTGTCAAAGGTGCCTTGTGCTTCTTGCCTGTGCTTTCTATCTTATTTAATCTGTTGTCTATACCTGAAACCTGGGGTGTTTCTCAATCTCGAGTAAAGCTGCTCCAGAGCCACTATTTCAAGCATACTACGTCATCGAGTGCCGCCGAAGTACTGTTCCAATGTCCAGGATACTTGGAAATCTACCGAGCCGGGCGTACTTCGTTTGGAGAAATTTTGAGGCTGCATGTCACTACCCAGGACGTTTCTCAATCTCGAGGACACTGGTTTGGTAGTCGCATACTTCCAAGTCACTTCCTTCAGAAACGAAGCAAGTATACTTCCCAGCCACGGTTTCGTTTCCGAAACCGTGGCTGGGAAGTATACTTGCTTCGTTTCTGAAGGAAGTGACTTGGAAGTATGCGACTACCAAACCAGTGTCCTCGAGATTGAGAAACGTCCTNGTTGATGTATAGATGGAGAGTGTTGTACTACATGTATTAACTGTTGAATATTTTCATGAATATTATATTGGGTGGACTTTTATGGTTGAAGTTTGGAGTGTGTATTTGTCAGGGCCTGGGGGATGTGGGGCAGGTGGGCTGTTATTGTTAATTATAATTATATTTTTTAGTAATCTTGGTAAAATGAAATGTAATTAAATAATATTTAATATAACATTTTTAACACCATTAATTAAATGTAATGTTTACGGATTTATGTTCTTAATTAAATATTTTTATATCTATTAACTGTTGAATATGTTCATGAATTTTGTATTGGGTGGACTTTTATGGTTGAAGTTTGGAGTGTGTGTGTATTTGTCAGGGCCTGGGGGATGTGGGGCGGGTGGGCTGTTATTGTTAATTATAATAATTCTTGTTAGTAATCTTGATCAAATGAAATGTAATTAAATAATATGTAATATAACATTTTAACACCATTAATTAAATGTAATGTTTAAGGATTTATGTTCTTAATTAAATATGTTATTGTATTCACTGATGTGAAGTCCCCCCTGTTACGTCCTGTTTCTCTTGTGTCCACCCTGTTACCTGTGTGTCTTTTTATAATAATTAAATTAAATTAACAAATATTACCCATGTCTTTGTAGTCCTTTGCAGGGAATGATTTGACAAAATTAATTTACTAAAACATGCGGCCAAATTCCATTTAAATTCTTTTTTATTCTAAAACAAATGGGTTAAACTTACATTGTGCCTCAAAATAGAACAAGTATTTTTCTAAATAATGCTTTTTTTTAAATGTTTTGTTAAATTATTTTTGAGAGGTTAAGTAAGGAACATTTCAGCTGTTAGATAATTAACATTTATAATGATTGTGTAGTCAAAACACTTTTTAATAGACATGAGAATGTCTGTAACAGGGTGGACGTTTTGCCTCGTTTGCATCCGATTATTAGGTCACAATTATTTAAACATAATATCCTGAGCTTGACCAAAACATTTTTCTTATACTTTAACAAGCCATCATTCAGATTAAAAAAAAAAAAACATGGAAAATTATGTTTTTTTATTTTGATTAACCTAGCTGAAATGGCACCGAATGCTAGGAATGACCCAGCTAGCTAACAGCAGATCTGCAATGGTATTGGAAGGAAATATGCAATCACACATAAGCCAATACAAATGAATTGTATGTTTTCAGTGACAGTAGTCAAACTTTATAACCCCCGAAATTCGACAATAACTCTGATCTCAGCTTTCATTTCAGACAGAGGGTGTAAATAGGTGCTGCAGCACAGGCATATATAACAGTGAAGCACATAATACAAATATGAAGCCGTAAATCAGCATACAAGTCCTTTTTAAGTCAGTCTTAGTAAGAGTGTGTTCTGAAAGTAATGGATATTAAACACAACAGAGGTTTAAACTCAGATTGGATTACTTCCCGGTACATTCGTTAGTGACTCCAATCTTCATGCAGCACTAATAGGACATTAACTGTTTTCCTACAATTTATTTGCATACATTTTGTATTTTGAGGGACATGTTAAACATATTGTTTCACAAACAACAAGCCCTCTAAATCTATCCACTAAATAAATTGTTTGACAATGCTGCTTTATGAGACAGGAAATACAGTTTTGGAGCCAAACAGACAAAGCAGGCAGAGAAGATAAGTTTAGTGATTGAACAGAGGTAAACGTAAATAGGCTTACTGGCAGGGACAGGAATCACCAGGCAAAGGCCCAAACCAGGAGTCCAAACCACAAAACCAATCCGACGAGGATCAGGCACAGATATCCAAAGTCCAAAGGTCAGGCAGAGGCAGCTTAAAAGACTTCAGAGGGCCAGGGGTGTTTCTCAATTACGAGTACGCTTGCTTGGTAGCACATGTCTTCCGAGCGTCTTGCTTCAGAAGCGAGGCAAGAATACTTCCTGGCATTCGGAAAACGAAGAGTGGAACAGGCGAGCAAGTGTGCAGGTGTGCGTCATATGAGCAACCTGTGTACGCCACAGATTTGGGGAAATTGGTCCGTTCGCAAAGCATTGTGGGGATTTTAAGACCGTCTGTCACTACCCGATCCGTCCCCCTGCCCGATCTGTACTGCGCATGTGTGAGATGTGCAACCCAAGACACAGTGGCTTTTGGCAAAGCTGAAAAAAAAAAATCGAGAGAGATGAGTTATTGTTATTACAACGTGACTTCACTATTATTCAACAACTCTTTTTATGGGGTTCTTTTATTTGGGGTTAATTACATTGTCAGAATAAGTGAGAAATGGATTTAACTTCTGTTAGACAGCCATATGCCATACATTTTTGCGTACATTCACAGTAAATATTTATTCAGTATGATAGCTGTCTAACAGAAGTTAAATCTATTTCTCACTTATTCTGACAATGTACTTAACTCCAAATAAAAGAACCCAATAAAAAGAGTTGTTAAATAATAGTGAAGTATTGTAATAACTCATCTCTCTCGAGTTTTCTTTTTGAGCTTTGCCAAAAGCCACTGTGTCAAGTGTCCTACTTGGGTTGCCGTACGGAGTTGTCCAATATGGCGGATCATCTCGCACATGCGCACTGCAGATCAGGCAGGGCAGCAGATCGGGTAGTGACAACGCCAATCACAAAGCTTTGATGCGTTCAAGTGCATTATTCTGGCACAGGAAGATTATGTTATAGGACATTAACGATAAAACTGAATATTGTTATTCTATTTTTAGACACATCTCGCGACCGACTGGGAATCTCCCCGCGATCGACCGGTCGATCCGGTTGGGCACCCCTGCTGTAAGACAATACTTGAGTAAATCTACTTAGTTACATTCCTCCAGTGACTCTCACACTAGTATAAGACAGAGTGAAATTCAAGTTTCCATCAAAAAGTATCTCCCAAAAGTGAGCCAACAAAATGACAAAATAATGTGCCTTTCCATCCACTTCTGTCATGGGTATTAAAGTCGGACGGAGACTCTACTCATCTACTTTCATGCATCAATGAAATTCGACTTTCTAATTTCATCTGAGAATACTGGGGTTACCCTGATTAAAATCTACCGTTAACAACTAAAAATTTTTATCCTATAAGAAAGATGCGTAATTCACTAAGTTCTGTTCCCAGAGGAATTATTGTATGATGTGACTGTATTGTAAATGAAGAGTTCATGTTCATCGGGATTAGGATTTAACGTGTATTCATTAACATGAAAGAAGACGTACCTCTACTAAAGTCCCCTTTAGATGCCCTCCGTCTGTCGACATTTTTGGCGCGCAGCGGGCCCAGCGCGGCGCGCGGACATCACTCTAAACCACCTTGCTCTACGTTTATATCTCCCTCACCTTTCTCCTACAGACCAGAGGTACGCTGGGCACAACACACTTGTAGGCGGGGAGACACGGTGTGTGCCTCGGGCACTTTTGGGTAGGTCTCTCCTTCTCCACAAGTGTCGAGGGGTCTACTATTGTCAGGGGAAAAAAATCGTAACTCCGCTCCTAAGTCTTATACCATTAATTGTTTGCGTCTCTACCTAAGTGTGAGACGAGCAATAGGTTAAACCAGAGGGACAATACTTCTCTGTCTTTTTTCCCTTCAACTGTTGTACAATAGTGCGTACTGCGATCTCTCTTTCGGTCGTCGAGTAGAGTACCCGTGTACGTCGTATTCGCTGACCTGCTCTGTCCCCGAGTAATTTTTTTGGACCAATGGAAAAGATTCCCTTAAATTGTAAGCATCGTGAGTCTGGAGCTCATTTTCGCACGCAATTATAAGGGAGTCAATAGTCTGTCTCCACTTTCTCTCCACGAGGCCGTCGTGTCCGTCATACTCTTTTTCCCGAAAAACTTGATTTCGTCCTCTTACAGGGTCATCTGCTGTGATGTATGACTATACTTAGGACTTTAGGTCGTATTCCAGGGAGAAATATCGAATAAGAATAGTGAAACCAGAATTTCGTATTTTTTTAACTTGGTACACTTTTAGCTATATTAGTTATATCTCCTCCATAAAGTAACAAAAAAATTAATTTTACATATTGTACGTGTTTGGGATGATCTTCGTTGTAAACAGTAAACATGATAAAACATAGTAGATGGTTTGCAATTATGTACTATCGACGATCCCGCGTGCTATATAACACAGCACGCTATTGCGCTATACGCGCTATAAGTGTAAGCGTCCTGTCCCCCCCCCGGGCGGCGGCCGCGCGCCGCGGCCGCGGCCCCCCCCCCGGCCGCCGCGCGCGCCGCGCCGCGCCCCCCCCCCCCGCGCCGCCCCCCCCCCCGCCGCGCCGCGGCCCCGCCGCCCCCCCGCCGGCGCGCGCCGCGCGGACTGAACTAAAAAACTAGACTCGATTCTGGAAGGCGGAATCAAAAGGTGGAGCGTCCCTTTTTAGCGTTACAGTCCAAAAAAGGTATAGCACGACGGGATGTCGTTCTTGCGGTGTCTCCTGCCCTTTTGCAATATTGGGATGTTTGTGATGCCTCCTACGTTTGGTCAAATTTTATCATACATTACAGCCAACATGACGAGAAGTCGGTAGACGGAGAACTGTACGTAGTATTGAGTGTCCACACGCCTAAATTTACACCGTCGGAAACCTCAGCGTCTCCCGAGAAGAAGGGAGCTTGGAGGGACTGAGGCGACAGCTGAGTGATAACGTATCGCTATTAAAGTGTAGGTCTCGTGTCTGCACTTGGCAGTAGGTTTTTAAGTCCTCTTATCTCAGGTTACCCTCGGCTCGGGCTGTTTCGGGGCACCCACTTACATCTTCGTGTTTTACTAGTAATGGTCCCAAGGGCCTGAGATTCTACTTGTTCTATCCTACTTATTATTTAGAGACCCCGAGTTCATTTTCACTACAAATGGGTCTTACGGAGTTAGTCTGCTGTCCTTCCGGCTACACAAAGTCGAGGCGAAGCAGAGTCCACATGTTTTGGTGTGAGGAGATTACAGATGTCAAACCATTTCATTAGCATTTAAAATACACATTTTCAGAATTTACATAATACCAATAATGATACTGAGTCTGACCCGTCGTAATAGTAACGGAGTTGACTATGCGGAAAGACAACACAAACA
>NW_011353263.1:0-2762 GCF_000735185.1 Notothenia coriiceps
TTAATTGTTGATGATTGATGAAAGGTTACTTACATTTTTTTTCTTAATGTTCTAAAATGTTTTGGGGCCCCTGTCAGTCACGGGCCCTTAGAATCGTCCTAACCTTTCACCCCCTTACGGCGCCCCTGCACACACGAACGGGTTGACAAACGCTTTCTAGAGTCAGGCTCGCAGCTGTGATAAACACTGAGTCAGAGCTGGTGTGCCGATATGTTGCATGTTGAGAGGAGTAGGAGGAGGGGGACATATCAAATCAAACTTTATATGTATAGCCCAATATCACAAAACACGTTTGTCTCAGTGGGCTTTACATATTACAAACTAACAACAACATTGTATATGATGGAGTTACAGTTAAATTAGAGAACAAAGATACAACAAAAGACAATAAAATATTCAAATGAACTACCATACAAAGACAATAAAATCAATACCATAAAAGGCCAGCTCTAACTGAAGACTTTGTTAAAAATGTAGGCCTTCAACGCACGTTTGGACACTCTCTGATATGAAGATAGACAGACCATCAGCAGGAGGGGAAATGATGGCGTGCTGTCATAAAGCCCGGAGAGCTGAAACTACAGGAGGTGACATTCAGATCCACGTCTGTATTAAATACGCACTTCACTCCAGAACCAGCAGGGGCTCGGGGGGGCTTTTTGTCTGTGTAGATGTCAAATGAAGTGTCACTTCGCTTGTAGTACACTTCAGGATTTTTCACGTACATTTTTCCTTTTAAAATGACCTGTTTAAACTAAAACAATATCCACTTTCTTTGCAGTCTGTGGGGTTTTTTCTTGTCAATTTACCACTTTCTTTCTTTATTCTATATTTCGAACAGATTAAAAAATAACAAATAAAAAATAACAAATGTGAAAAACAGAATACCTTATTGTTAAAATACAGTATCCATCCACATTCATGGTAATATCTGTATATTCAACAAAAAAAAGTCTTCATATTAATAATAATAATACATCATATGTGTCCGAAAGGGAGCAGGAGGAAGCGAATGCTTATTCATTCCCACCCCTTACTTTATCAATGATTGTCCTTTAAAATCATTATGCAAGTTATTCCTACATACATTTACATTTATACATACATATACAAATATTTCTCATCTTCAATCACCTCTCTTCATTCTCATAGTTTTTTAAAAAAGTGATCGTAATCGAGATTAAAATACAATTACTTTAATCTCAAAGAACATCAAAGATTTTTTTCACGTACATTTAAAAGTTAAATATGTTTTCTTGGGATACGTCCCTCCTTGCGAGGCTTTGTTTCCATAGTGATACTTTCATGTGTTGACATGTTAGTCATTTTATGACATTTTATACCTTCCTCAAAATCATTGCAAAGAAAGTCGTTTTTTTTTCAATTCGAAAGATACCAACGCCACATTACATTGTTTTGGGAGGCACCCCTTGTGCACCAACATAATCACTCAATGCCGTTTCTTAATTGCATACATTTTTGGTATATAATGGATCAGTTTGCAGATACATAATTCCTCTGTTTTTCTCGTAAATGTTAGATTTTTTTCTTGACAATTAACCACTTCAATCCCAGATGATATGAATGTTGATTTCCCCTGAATGTACAACTTAAATCTAAAAAGAAACTGAGATTTTCTTGTGATATTACCCCCGTCAGGCTCTGTAATTATGTTCTTATACATTTTCCAATGCAGCAAAAGAGACACCAGTTGATCTGATTCCCCTAAAATTACATTAAAAGTGTATTTCTTTTGATTCAATACGTGGATCCCTGTAGAGTACAGTAAATGTTTTTATTGGAGTATATAGAGCCATAACCCCTCCATCCTAATACATAATGTATCAAGAGGTTATTGCCATGCACAGACTGATTTATACACACACATAGCCGGTGGCAGTGAGCCTATAGTGACACCTAAGCATGAAGATATATTTAGTTTGTTCAAAGTCTTGTTGCTAGGAGATGTGCAAATTATAGATAGCCTACATCGGCTCGAAAACTGGAAATAAATTCCTTCACATTAAAGAGAACGGTCAGGCTGTAATGAGCTGATGAACACACACACACACACACACACACACACACACACACACACACACACACACACACACACACACACACACACACACACACACACACACACACACACACAATCAATTGATTTAGATAAATAGATTTCATGAGGAGGGAAGTTTGACACAACAGCCATGTCGTCACTTTTTAAACACGTAAACCGATATTGGAAACATCGAGGTTTCTGATTGGTCGGGGTTCTCTGCAAACATCTTTGCTTTTCTCCAGAGAGGACACGACAAAACGCTGTAAACATCTGCGGTCTGTTTCCTGTTGGGCAGAGCTGAGAGAGGTAGAGCTACTTTCACCAATTATTTGCAGGTTACCTTCACAGTGATTGTGGAAAGTGGCTTCATACAGGAATGTGTCTAGTTTCCTGAAGATAAAAAAGCCCAGTTGTGCTCCCTATTAGTCAAATTTATTACGATTTAGGGCTGCTCGATTGTGGCAAAAATCATAATCACGATTATTTTGGTCAATAATTGATATTACGATTATTAAAAACAATTATCCATTTACTTTGAAAACATCCATTTATTGAAACAGTATGTTTTTAACAGTTGATTACCTTGAACTTTAAGTATAATTCAACTGAAAATCCAATAAAAAAAATTGTAATCTTTTTTTTTTTTTAAATCAAAAATAATAATCGTTTTATTTCGATTTCGTTGTTTTCGTAATCGTTG
>NW_011353264.1:0-4092 GCF_000735185.1 Notothenia coriiceps
TAAAATGCTGCTTTGTTACAGTGTTTAACGTAACTGTATGAATTGCAATACAAAATTCAGTTTTACACCTCTCTTTGTGTGTCTTTATTATGACGTAACAACTAGTCGACTAGTAAATATAGGTAGTTGTGAAACTCCTACCGGGGACACATATTTATGTATAAAAGACGTACAAAACTGCAATTTGCATGATAGGAGACCATTAAGAGTCAAACTAAAGTGTATTTATATGCTNTTAATAGTTTTAAATATTGTAAAGCAAGCAAATGGTGGACTTGCGCCCTACAAATACTCACACTATAAAAACACGATATATGCACACAAGTCAATAAATATAAACTCACCTAATGACTTTCAGGGCTTTATCCTAGCTAACACCAGTGAATGACAATGTTTACAAATTGACAGCTGTATTTACCTTGCTCGGTGTAACGGGTAAATGTGAACTCAGCTTTTTGCAAACAATGCGTCCAAAGTGATAACCTATAACTATGACGAAGATATGATGACATTTAATAACTTGTAATAACTTTGAACTTGGAGAGATCTTCTCGGAACAGAACCAGCTTACTCCTCCGATGCGGGAAGAAAATATGGTGGACCCCCCCACCCCCCTTAACCCTTGTATGGTGTTTGGGTCAGTGGGACCCGTTTTCATTATTTAGCTAAAGAAAAAGTATATGATAAAAAATGTTCAATGACCAGCCACTGACTAGTCGACTACCTCTACCACTAGTCGGCGCTGTAGGCCCTAGTCAACTAGTCGTAACAAAATGGAGGCAAACGTGGGATATGAGGATGCCGACAATGCCGCTGAGGTGCTGCAAAAAGCTCCAGCAAAACACGCCCGACATTCAGGGGTCCTCATCCTATGCGCAAATGCACCATAATTATGCGCTCGACAGTTTCTGTTTTAGCTCAGGCGCTAAAGGTTCACGAGCGTGCTCCACTAGCATCCCCCCATTGAACAGCTGTTTGGACCTCATTTCGAGACCAAGAAGAAAAAACGGGTCAACAGTGGGCGCGCGCAGATGAGCTACAGGATTACTGCCAGCAGACACCCCATGCACAATGGATAACCCTCTGAAGTGGTGAGCATAAAACGCAAACCGTTAGCCAAGCTTTCCAGGAGCTACCTGGCTAGCCACCAGCACCCCAAGTGAACAGCGGTCAAGCCTCCTTACCTCGCATGTTGATGCTTTGGTCTCCCTTAACGCAAACCAAAAAACCTGGAAGGTTGGACATTGTTATCGAGGAGGACAGTGACAATGAGTAAAGCGTTGCGCAATGCGCACTGGATTTACATTGCATGTATGTTCTTAACAGAATTTTTGCAGTAGATTTAGTGAATCCAGATACTGTTTCTAATTTAATCAGCCATGTAACAGCATGTAACACAAATTAAAATGCTGCTTTGTTACAGTGTTTAACGTAACTGTATGAATTGCAATACAAAATACAGTTGTACACCTCTCTTTGTGTGTCTTTATTATGACGTAACAACTAGTCGACTACTATTTTGAAAAACTTGTCGACTAGTAAATATTGGTAGTTGAGAAACCCCTAGTATCAACGGCTGTAATGTTAGTGTGCCTCCTGAAGTATTATTTGAATTATTTGAAGTATTAAAGTAACGTATTAAGCAGCTAGATGTGATTATTGCTGAACCATATCTGTGTTGGTGTTTTATTTGATTTCTTTGTTTTGTTCTTTCATGTGTGGGTACTAAATGGCTACAAACATTGTGGAGAAATTAGCTTAAACATGTTTTATTACTCTGTATGAACAGAGAGCAGTTCTGCATTCCAGTAGATTGGAAGAGCTGGGGGAGGAGACAATCTTCTTAAGATTTTCAGCATGTCAATTATCAGGGAAATCTATTTGTTTTAAATGGATGTGTATGGTTAATTACTTTGTATTAATAGTATGTGTAAAGGAAGCTGGAAATATGCAATGTGAAACCTTTTATTTGAAGTAAAGATGTGAACAATAGCTCAAATGGACTGGAAAGGCTACCAGGACAAATGAGTGTGTTCTCTAGACTGGGCCTGTGTGAAGTTTGACTATTTGAAAAGCATCTCTAATACTGCTTAAGAGCATAGGTAATGTGTTCCTCGTTATTATTGATATGAANGGAAAGGTTCCAGGACAAATGAGTGTGTTCTCTAGACTGGGCCTGTGTGAAGTTTGACTATTTGAAAAGTATCTCTAATACTGCTTAAGATAAGGTGACCAGATTTTCAAAATTAAAACCCGGGACATTTTGAGTTTTGCGGTCAATATATCATTAACATATCCACTTTTCTTCACTGTTAAAGAAAAAAGGGGGACAATTCTGGTTCAATGTAATTCGAACNGCACAAAACGCAAACCGCTTCCCCCGTTTAGCCAAGCTTTCCAGGAGCTACCTGGCCACCAGCATCCCAAGTGAACGGATGTTTTCCCTGGCAGGCAACACTCACCCGACAGCGGGCAAGCCGCCTTCCCTCACATGTTGATGCTTTTTGTCTTCCTTAACGCAAACCAAAAAACATATTTATGTATAAAAGACGTACAAAACTGCAATTTGCATGATAGGAGACCATTAAGAGTCAAACTAAAGTGTATTTATATGCTCATGCAAGTGCAAATAAAGTGATGATTAATAAGAAGTATTTAGATGTCCTCAACATCAACTCATGACCCATAAATCAAGAAAACATATTTATGTGTATTATGTTAATAGATTTTTTTTTAATAAATCTATATTTTAGAATTATAGAATTATTTCCAATGTTACCCTTTTTTCAAATTCAGCCAGTGGGATGGATTGGACCAGCTGGTGGTCTGTTATTGGCCCCTGTGCCGTTTGTTTCACACCTTGGCTATGGAATTCATTGTTAGATATAATTTCCCATAATGTATGAACAAATCGTTTGCTTTATATTGTTTGATTGCCAGATTGTACATGATGGTACAAAATGACGTTGTGCTAATTGAATGTACTTTCTTGTTTGATAACTTTGAGCTTACTGAGGTGTTTCTGAGCCAGTGTTTAAAGATACAGACCTAATAATAAGGTAAATTGGACAAAGATTTATTGGTATTAAAAAACAACAACAATTATACTCATTACTTGCAAAAGGTTGTGTAGCATATTTTGTTTTCTATGTCAACAATTTGGATGTTTCCCAAAAATCCCAGTAAGCAAGTCATTTTAAAGTATTGTGAAGAAGATATGATGTATAAAAACACAAATAACAAACTGAGGGAAACATGATTTTAAAGTCAAGGTGTAGGACTTTATTGACTCAGAGTGCGCATTGTTCAAAACTCAACAACAACAGTGGAGTTAGAATGATGGAAGAAAGGCAGAAGAGTAAGATGGTGATCGCAGAATCAGACTTAATAGTTGGCCATGGTTGTCTCCAGCCAATCGTTGAAGAGGCAGACCTGTGAATGGAGACACGAGGAGGTTTGTTAAAAAACTAGCAAATATGATACATTTTAACTGGGCATGCTCATTGTGAAATATAAGTTTCATATTGTCTATTGTAGAAATCTTTTCAGTTTACCTTGGCGTAGACACCGGGGTTGTCCTTCTGAGCACATCCGTAGCCCCAGGACACAACACCCTGCAGCTCACCGTTGCACACGACGGGTCCACCAGAGTCTCCCTGAGAGAGAATTCATTCGTGAAGAAATTCCCAAATATTCTGTATTGGCAACTAAGATGCATTGGTATAGGAAAAGGAGAGAGTTGTTTTGTTACACACCTGGCAAGAGTCCTTGCCTCCCTCAAGGTATCCAGCGCAGAACATGGCATCAGTGATCTGACCGGGGTAAGAGTTATCACAGTCCCTGTCGGACAGGATGGGGATGTTCAGGCACTGCAGCTTGTTCTTGTCAGCGGCTGTTCAAACAATGTGGGTGGAAAAGGGTTAGAATAGCAAAAATGAAAAAAAAACAACATAGTGTAACTCCTAGCTGTTAAAATGCGGGTGTTACTCACAGGAGCTCATGGTGTTTCCCCAGCCAGAGACGGTGCACATGGTGCCAGCGGGGGCACAGCTGCTGGGCAGAGCCACGGCCTGAACGTACTGGTTGAGGGTG
>NW_011353265.1:0-1805 GCF_000735185.1 Notothenia coriiceps
TGAGGCCCCCTCTGCAAGGTGAGGCCCCCTCCGCGAGGTGAGGCCCCACGCAGTCTGCGTGATCGGCCCGTAGGGAGGGGCGGCCCTGGTTGTTGTGCAGAACAGTACACTTATCACTGTATTTGTGTAGCAACTTTGCTATAGGCTAATTTAAGCTAATTGTGGCGGAAAACGATTAAGCAGTTAGAATTGAAACATGCTATGTTTAAAGTCAATTTGTGGCCATACTTGAAACGAAACTCAACATAAGTCAATCTTACCTTGACTCAACTTTTTTGCCTTTTTAGGTTTAATACAAGTTTAAGAATGTAAATAAAGTGGATTTAAGCAGCACTCTTTAGACATACAGGAGTCGACAGGAAGCAGCCACGTTGTGTTTGTGTTTCTGTATTTTCAGAATGAACAGATGAAAAGGAATTTATTTGTAATGTATGCACACCTGGAAGTCCCTTTTGGGTTCAATTGAGAAAATACCAAGACAGCACTGACAAGTATAGTTGGTTACTAACAGGATAGTAGATGAAGTGGAAGTGGAACATGTTCAATACACAGCATTCTGAGGCTTGAATTTGTATGTTCTGTCATGGTTAGCTTTCAAATCATAGCACACACAAACACACACACACACACACACACACACACACACACACACACACACACACACACACACACACACACACACACACACACACACACACACACACACACACACACGGGCGCAGCTGAAACCTACATATTGTCTGCGACCCCAATATAAACTAGTATACAAATAAAAAGTAAACCAAAGTTATCACAAACTTGTATTGGTATGTTTTGGGACCAAAAACGAATGAATTCAAACTACATGGACATTTCATTGCAAAGGTCGGACTGAAGTTACTCTTCCGTGACCTAACTTTTTCTTTCTGACTCAAACCTGAATGCATTTATTTTGGCGGGGCCCCAAACAGCAAAAGCCAAGTGTTTCCTAGCCAGCGACTGCACGCCAGGTTATTGCATCTGCCCGGCAACAGCTTGAAAAGGCAACACACTTTTAGATTTCTCCATGGAGCAGCAGGATGAGCAGCACAGCGATAATTAATTTGGGGCATCCACACTGGCTTCATTTATCAATATCCCAATGTTTGCTAAATTATTATCCTTGTGGTTAATTAATACGGTGGGATTTAGTTAAACACTTGCTTTACAGTTTGTCCTGGTCATAGACTAAAATCAATCAGTATTTAAAAAGTGTATTTTAAAAAAAAGTGATATTAGGACATAACAAAACAACTATTTAATCAGTGATCAGTTAATACAGTGTGTTGATGCCTTTTTTTTAATACATTTTTGCTTTGACATGCAATCGGTCTCTCTACAGTCAGACATATGCAGGACGTAAGAAAAGACAGCTGCAATGGAGGTGGAAAATAACCCCAAAAAAAAGCATATGGTGTTTAAAATGTACTTTTGGTTTCAGAAATATGAGTTTTATGGAGTTTTATGTTGTTTGACTGTTTGTGCAAAACTTCTTCTTTTTCTGCCTCCATTAGAGAGAGTTTCTGAGTGTCAGTGGACTTAAAGATATGCGTTTGTGATATAGAGAGCATGCATGTATGAAAGTGTGTGTGTCTGCAGGCGTCTCTGTGTGAGCCCCCCTCCCCCTTGGGCGTCCCCACATCCCTTCAACATCCCACTGTTTGATGTCAGGATCTGACACTCGCTGTCTGTCTCCCGCCATTTTCAGCCAAACCAGCAGATTCCCACCAGAATCCTGAAAAAGATTGCAAAACCAATTCCTTCTAAAACGAATGACGTTTTTTTTT
>NW_011353265.1:2062-10586 GCF_000735185.1 Notothenia coriiceps
GTACCGAATTCCACTATTTACAGAGGTCGTCTGGGGGGACTCGAGAAGTACACAGGACGACCTGCGACCGGTCATCGACGCAGAAACCGTCCCGAAGTGTAAGACTTTCTGTGTTCAATGTGTAAGTAAATGTTATTGTATCTTTAAGTAAAATGATTATTACAAGTTCAAATTTCAACTTGGGTTGTCTTCTTTGTGTATTATTTTTCCGGAAAATTTTAGACACGCAATTTTGTCATGAAGCGTACGTCGTGTTTCTCCGGCGTCGTAAAAGGGTAAGCCGCACCGTTTATCTGTGAGGTATGAAAATGTGTACGAACGATACCTCCTTGTGTTTTTTTTTTCGTAGCATAACAAAGGTAAAATGTTTTTTCGTTGTTTCCACCCCATCCATTAAAACCTCTTGGTCGAGCTCACCACGGATCTTAAACTTTTCTGTCCGTCGGCTTCTTTAGACGATGAAGGAATATCTCGGGGCAGGGAGCGTGTGGTGGGTCCGTGCTTGCTGGCGTGTACTGGTTACTCCCGTGTCTACCTAAAAAACAGTTTCGTGAAAACTATAAGTAAGATAGCTCCTACACATTCTCGTAGGTACCTTATATCATTGTTTTTCCATAAGCTCGGCCAAAGCGGAGGTTTTAATGGATGGGCGTGGAATTAATACAATTTTCTGAACTAGTGTTCGTGAATTTGTTCGAAGAACGGGAGTTATGTTATTTCAGATTTTGTAAACTATCTTTAAGTCAGGTGCATTGTTATTACATTCTCTTCCTTATGCTTAGACTCTTTCTGTAAGTTCTTACGTCGGAAATTCGGAAAATCCACTATTGTCTGTGTAATGTCACCGCACTCATTCTGTAACCCCAGGGATTAGGTCTAGGTACAGGTCCCACAAACGGGGGCCGGGTAAATAGTATCGACGAATAATGAGTGGCGACTTGAGACATTCCCTAACACAGAGGTACAAGGAGCAGCAAACTCACTCCCTCTGTGGGGTTCGGATGTAGTTGTCACAATCCTAATGTCATGTCATGTTTTTAGTTTAGTCTGTCTTGTTTTGGGTGTTATTTTGTTGTTCTGTTCCCACCTGTGCCTTGTTATCCTGTCGTTAGTTTCCCTGGTGTGTCTGATTGTCTAATTGTGTTCACCTGTTGCCCTTGTGTTTCTGCCTCCCCTGCCCGGCTGTTTCTTGTCTCGTGATTACCCCTCCCTGTATTTAGTCTCGTCTCTTCCTGTGTGCCCCTGTCGGTTCATTGTTTGTTTGTCCTTCCTTCACGTCATGTTTCTTGGTTGTCTCTCCGGTCTACCTCCATGTTTCCCACGGTCAGTTTTTGTGTAGTTGTTTTCTGTTACCGTTTAAGGTTATGCCATGTTTTGTTAATCAGCTTTTAAATAAAGCTCGCTTTTGTTTCAAGCCTTTTTTCCGTTTTTTCTAGTCTGCATTTGGGTCCTACCTTTTCCGCGATCATTACAGTGATCCTAACAGTAGTACCATGACGTTGTTTTTAGAATACGATATTGAAGCCTCCAGAGGACTTTTGGCCATCACCATCGTGTTTTTAAGAACTAGTGTAACATGAACGAGTACAACTAATCACTGAAGACATTTAGAGGCAATCAAAATATTACAATTTCACCTATATTTCTTCTAAATGTACAATCAATAGTCAATTACCAAATGAAAAGTGTGTGTGTGTGTGTGTGTGTGTGTGTGTGTGTGTGTGTGTGTGTGTGTGTGTGTGTGTGTGTGTGAAAGATATCACAATTGGTTACTTAAACATTTTTTTCTTAATGTTCTAAAATAGTTTGGGGCCCTTGGAATCTGTTCACCCCCTTACGGTGCCCGTGTGTGTGTGTGTGTGTGTGTGTGTGTGTGTGTGTGTGTGTGTGGCCCCTGTGTGTGTGTATATTGTCATCACCCCAGAGATGTTTGACCATTGCTCGACTGTGGCTGCGAGGGAGTGCGGTCGTCTTTCAACCAGAAGGTTGTGGGTTCGATCCCAGCCCGTGCAGTGAACATGTCGATGTATCCTTGGGCAAGATACTTAACCCTGAGTTGCGCCCGATGGCCAACGGTGTGTGAGTGTGTGTGTGAATTTTAGGTCCTAGAGTAAGGTACACTGCTCTGTATGAATGGGTGTGAATGACATGTTGTATAAGTACAGTCCATTTACCATTTACTTCTAAATAATTCCGATCTGTCTCTATTCCCCATCTCCCTCTTCATCGCTCTCTTTTTCTCTTTGCATCTGTCCGTGTTTCAGTCGTACTCTTCATCCTCTTCAATGTATTCCTCTCTCTATTCTCTTCTTGGCTTTGTTGCTCTGTCTTTAGCGTTGGATGTTGTGTAGATCCCACCTCCCTCTGACTCTCTCAGTCTGACAGCAGTTGTTGACGTCGCTCCCACACTCCAGCAGTTCCCTCTCGTATGATCCGTCTTGCTGCCTCATTTTCTTTCCCTCCAGGTCCCTTTCCTTTTCTCATCCTTGCCTTTCTTTTACATGTTTGTTTCCACCCTCCCAACCCCCTGTTTCTCTCTGTGTCATCACGCTGCTGCCTCCCTGTCTCTCCCCCCTCCTCTGTGTCTCCCACCCTCTTCAGATAACTGCAGATTGATTACCGGCGGTTACTCTCGGTAAGGATCTGGGCGGTCACTGGTTCTCCACAGGGACCACAGTCACCGCCATAAATCTGTCTGGGGACGGTGAGCACTTAGTGTGTGTGTGTGTGTGTGTTGTGAGGGGGGGCAGATATGGTTTTGTGTGGCAAGTACTGTAGTTCTTTATATACTCCTGAGAACCAAACGCAGTCGTGAGGAGTGAAAAAAGATGATGAATGTTCCTCAAAGTGAAGCCATTTGCCATTCTTCACTTCTTAAAGGGGCCATTCTGAGGTTAGGACGCTTGGGGAAGGCTGTCGTTTAAAGTTAGAGAGGTGTGTGTGTGTGTATGTGTGTGTGTGTGTGTGTGTGTGTGAGAAAGAGAGATGGGGGATGTGTTAAAGCTATAATGCTAATGGAAAAGCCTTGAGAGACCCAAAGTTGATAAGTCTGTATGAATAGCAGTTTAAAAAAAGCTTAAGAAGGCTGTTTTGAACATTGGTTCGATCACGCTTCAGGAGTAACGGATTACATTTAACGGGATTTATTTTACCAGGATACAAAAAAAAACGGTATTCCTCACAGTTACATAAAAACGACATAATTCGATTACTGTTACATTGCAAAACAGGGGGTATCCAAGCAGGATTACAATGTTAAAAAGAGCATATTGTGTTTGTTGTGAAAGGATCCGATGTTATCTCTTCTTAATACTTTAAGACTGAATGTATACGCCTACTGCCTGAATCTGCTTTATGGTTTTCACTTCCTTTGGTTCATTTGTTCTGTTTTTAATTCAGTAGGTGAACCTATATGTTCCTAAAATCAAGCAGAATACGACTTGTTTTCTACTTGCAAATTAGATATTCTTAAAAATATGCATTTCTATCTCACAGTCCTAGATGTGTATAATAATAACCAGAGGACACAAAAGAACTCTAAAATCATCTCTGGGAAAGCAACTGCTTCACATGCAGGGAAAAACACACACACACACACACACACACACACAAAGTGAGTGGGTTTCTGGGTAGTAGCAGGGTAGGGTGATTTTGTTTGGGAGCAGGAGATAACAAGCTGATATATGTTTAAGACATCTGGAAAACAGTAGAGGTGGCCCACAGTGAGCACGAAAGGAGGAAGACAAAAGAAATCTACAGGAGGATGTGCCCTGTGGTTATGGCTTTAAACCAAGCAGAGACACACACACACACACACACACACACACACACACACACACACACACACACACACACACACACACACACACACACACACACACACACAACCTTTCCAGTTTCTCCAGGGTGCGGCAGAAGCTGTTCTCAGCCTCTGCATGCCCTATTTCAAAACAATGCTTCCCTCCTCTCCCTCTGTCTTGATTTATCTCTCTTGTTCTTATTCCGTGTCTCTCTGTCTCCCCGGCATCTCTGGCTCAAACTTTCCCTTTCAGTGTTCATCTCCCTCTTTGTGTTTTCTCCTCCTCTCTCGCTCGCTCGCTGCCCGCTGTGACTCGGAGCCGCGTTGAGTATTCAGAGGAGAGGAGCGTGTGAGAGAGAAATGGGGAGGAACGAGAGGAAGGGTGTTAAGACCGGGGAGAAAGATGGAATACAAGGAGCGTATATGAGAAGAGGTTGTGGATGGGACTGAATACTTTTAAGAAATAGGAGCAAGTCACAGAGTGGCAGCATCTCAACTCTGAATGTGTCAGAATGACACTACATGAAGTCATTCTGACAATGTTCTCACGGTTAATTCAAAAAAAAATTCTGACGTTCTTCACACACGCAGTGAAATAGCCCTTTTTCCAGTTTGATATCTTCCTGAGCCTACACAGGGAGAATAAAGGCATCAGCCCATCACGTAGTGCAGGACGAGTGTAATGTTACAACAAGGAGCCTCTGTCCAACTATTGGAGGTTGTTCAAGGCTCCTGATATAACTGCACGATGACACAATGACTACATAATACATGCAAAGGACACATTTGATTAACTAATACGACATAATACAACTAATACGATTTTGCGTTGTGATCCTGATCAGCAGGTGTTATTTTTTCTACATAATTATCCCTATTAACACAGCTCCATACTAAATAAACCAACGACTTGACTCACAATATTTGTTAGATTGTATTAATTTCAAAATGGTCGTATTGCTTCCCGTAACAAAACAAATACTCCGTTCCACTGGGTACCACCTGCTGGAACTTCTACTTCCGGTTTGTCTGATGGAGAAAAACGAATGTTTGTTGTCCACAGCTGACGTTTAATTTACCGGACTTTAGCCTTTTCTTATCAAGCTCCACTTTTGTGGAATCAGCTTCCAGTTTGTGTTCGGGCGGCAGACACCCTATCCGTTTTTAAGAGTGCGCTTAAGACCTTCCTTTTTGATAAAGCTTATAGTTAGGGCTGATTAGATTCAGCCCCTAGTTTTGCTGATATAGGCTTAGTTTGTCGGGGGACATCTTACTTCTTCCTTCTCTCTGTCTATACCTGTGTACTCTCATGTTCCGATTAACCCAGCTTCCCCAAATGTCTTTCTTTTTGGTGTCTATATACGCCGGGATCCGGAGTCATGGATGATCCTGCGGTCCTGTGTCATGGATCGCGAGTCCTGGAACGCGAGTCCTGGATCTTGAGTCGTGGCTGTGGTCCTGGATCATAAGTCCTGGATGGATATCCTCGTGGATTCATCTTCTTATTATACACACATGCATTTCCAAACATTTGGACTACCTATGTTGCAAATGTATTATCTTTTCAATTTACACACGGCATCTATTGCACGTCTGTCCGTCCTGGGAGAGGGATCCCTCCTCTGTTGCTCTCCCTGAGGTTTCTCCCATGTTCCCCTTTAAACTGTGGGTTTTCTCTGGAAGTTTTTCCTTGTACGATGTGAGGGTCTAAGGACAGAGGGTGTCGTATTGTCATACTGATATTCTGTACAAACTGTGAAGTCCACTGAGACAAATGTAACATTTGTGATATTGGGCTATATAAATAAACATTGATTGATTGATTGACTTTTAAGAAAGTATACAGTGTAGTACTTACGAACTCTTTTATGAAATAACCCTAACCTTTGGAAGAAGAGGTTATGTCGTCGGAAAGTGATTTTCCAAATTTCTGAACACGCCTACCACCAGATCTTAAATCTCTGACTAACTCCTACTTTGATTTTTCGGTCCTCTCTTGGGATTGACGACGGAAATGTAACCAGTGTTAGTAAGGACCACTCCTACTTCTTTACATTTACTGCTCGGATGTTTTTCTCCATCTCTAATTTACTTCTTTTGTTCTAAAGTCTTTCATGCAAGATTTTATTAACTCCCTTTCGGAAAACAATTTATTTTCCCACAGTACTCACCATATACTGCGTTGTGATCTACCTGCGGTCCGTCGGACGGAAGGTCGACTCCGAGTAGAATGAGTGTAGGGGGGTCGTCTGTCGGAGAGTGTACTAAAGGATNTGCCATAATCAGCAATATTAAAATAATAAAAGGCTTGCAATATTTCAGTTGATTTGTAATGAATCCAGAATGTATGACATTTTTGTTTTTTTAATTGCATTACAGAAAATAAAGAACTTTATCACAATATTCTAATTTTCTGAGACAGTCCTGTAAATAAACATTGATTGATTGATTGACTTCTTTCTGCGGATTGATATGACTGCACGTAGTTCCTTGATCCGTCTGTTAGCAAAAATGAAACAACCTCTGGAATGTCCAATTTGAGTATTCAACTAAGCCGTGTAACAAAATGCAAACTATAGGGAAATGTAATGTACTTACACATTAAGTGCAGAGGAAGCTTGAACTGAAGGAACCCAAACAGACATCATGTGTCTGTGAACACCAGACCGAACTGGTCACAGCAATGACTGTGAAAAGGGTAAAAGCCTGATCCAGGTGTCTGCATGCTGCGATAACCTACACAACGCTGTGCCATGAACACATCGTGCGTGGACTCTGATGAAGGGTCCAAGCTGCTGCTGCTTCTCCTCTGCTAACACGCAGCTTGCAGGCTGTGGAGACATCGGGCTACATTTCTGGAAACAAAAAAGCAGCTGGACCTTTTTTCTTTTGTCCAGGCAAGGCAGGAGTCCCACAGAGATGCATTCTTTCACAGTTACCCTGGAAAGAAGCACTAAAGCGTGCCCGCTGGAGTCTGATTTATTGGCATCTAGAAGATCCATACTCTCAAACACGGGTCATTTGAAATGTCTTCACCTGTCTCTGTTTTGACAGGTGTGTCTTTGCATGTGCAAACTCTGTATACGTACATAAGTCCCGTGATAGTGTATTTTATCTGGTACTGTATGATTTGTATCTACTTTAAAACTGCAAGAAGGTGTCCGGTTAACATGTTCTTACTGGACAAGCATACTGTTTCCCATCGCTATGTTCCGTATCGTGTTGTATCATATCATACCGTGTCAGAACCTTTAACCCTAACCCTAAGTATCCGTGAGTAATCATCAGTAGTTGTGTCCGTTGATCGTACACAAGTGAATACAGCTGTTTTATTAAGATAATGACATTATTGAAGAGGATTAGAAAGAGCATGATGGCCATTTGATAATGAAGTTAATCATAATGTGAGACATGTTTTCATCTAACCTCCAACTAACTTCATTGGAGCCCCTTCCCCCTCCGCCCCAAAGGCAAAACAAACCTGTGCCCTTGGTGGAGCTCTGCTCATTAAAGCCCCATCAGCGAATCACATCATTACCTGTTTATTCCTTTCACTCCTCTTTCCCCCCGTTCCCTCCACCTTTCGTTGCTCTCCGTGTTAGCCAGCCAGCTGCCAACACACTCCAGAGGATATTCCAATTAGAAACAACATACACAGACTCACAAATGTGCACCGGTGGACATTCCAATTAAATACAGCACACCAGACAACCACACTCAAATGCCAATACACAAGAAGTCACTGGTGGACATTATAATTAGCAACAACTGTGGAGAGGACAGTGCTCAACCCGACCTGAGAGACAGAGTGTCAGATTACCAGTGTTGGGTGTAGTTACAGTAATGTATTACTTTTTGCTGTGACGAAGTAATGTAACGCATTACTAATGGGATTAGGGTAATATACTACCTGTTACAATTCTCAGTAATTCAGCTACAACACATTTTAATCCGAAATTAAATGGTGTTTTATTTTTTAAGAATTCAGTAACATCGCGAGACATTCCGACACCAGAGAAAAATTGTGCGGGTAGATTAGTGAGCCTGGTGTTTACCACTAAGGTGTTCTTTTCCCCATAATGACCACCTCGCTGCACATTATCCGCTTATTACACGGCCATATACAAACTACAGGGTTATGGCTAGAAAGGATCCGTCTAGTGTAAATATGACGTCACGTTCTCGTTGTAACTCTCGTTGTAATCGGAGCGGCTCGGAAACACATCTACAGCAGTAACATGATGCAACATACACATTAATGAAGCAGCAATATTAATAGAGAAACATCAGACTTAATAGTGAAACACTGAAAGGGAACATTTTATCTTGGGACTTTTACTGCGACAACGTTGACTTGCCTGTGAATAAAAAATAAACCATAGTGTTGGTGATCTACAGTGTTGTCATTCTTCTTTGAACAGCAAGACCGCTAACACCCTATTTCAACAATCACACTCCCTGTAATTGACATAATTAATAGATAGTTTAGCTTCTCATCATCATTTGCTGTGGCCAACTGATGTTAACGATCGTAACTGAAAGGCTGCCTGCCAAACGTAAACATTCAGCCACGTGACATTCAGCCAAACTCTCGCGAGAGTTTTACACAAGACGGATCCTTTCTAGCCATAGCCCCGCCAGAGCTTGGAATTCTACCGAGGCCGGAACATGTGTATCCTCCGCGGTCGTAAAATCCCCACAATGCTTTGCGCACAAACTAATTTC
>NW_011353266.1:0-11086 GCF_000735185.1 Notothenia coriiceps
CTCTCTAAGTTACAAGGATGACCTTATTTTATCAACCTCAAACAGAAGCCGTTTGTTGTACAGTATTATCCCACTTAACGCTTAACACTTGTCTATTTCGTTTTAACCTTTATAAATATAGTCTATGATTTTAACTTGGAGGCTACTATTAGCATCGTTAGCACCGATGTAGCTACCACTCGCTTACACGCTAACCCAAGCCTTAACATTAGTTACGTAGCTGATTAAAATCATTAACACATAAATAAGTACTCGAATTTCACTTACCGCAAAACCGCATTCATGCACCGTCTGTTTCAACCGCGGAGCGAGTCACAATAGTCCGATATATAAGCATGAAGAACAAAAAAACACGGCCGGGGGCAAGCTGTGTTCCCTGGATGAGCTGAACAGGCAGAGTGCCTGTAGCTTCACGGAGCAGCTAGCAGAGAGACAAGAAGCTAACAGCAGCAGTCACTTCACAGAGCCGTCACTCAATGTGACCATGCCCTAATTTATGCAAAAACTTTAAGACCTAATATAAATAAAAGGGTCGTGTTAGAAAACAATTCACTCACAGATCTATAATCATGA
Source organism: Notothenia coriiceps (assembly GCF_000735185.1). Taxonomy (NCBI): domain Eukaryota; kingdom Metazoa; phylum Chordata; class Actinopteri; order Perciformes; family Nototheniidae; genus Notothenia; species Notothenia coriiceps. Next base: position 574 of record NW_011353266.1, read on the forward strand.
AGGTGGAATCTAACTATATTCATAATAATATTTATTGCATCCATGGGTAGAAACATTTTTTTTTCTGCTGTAAAGTTGGGCATTTTAACATGGGGTCTATGGAAATTGCTCCTTTCTGCAGTCAGTCCCTATCGGCCAATATATGAACTGCAGTGTGTGCCATTTCCGGATTGGCGTCCCGGCTCTTCCACAGAGTTTGCCGCTTGGTTGTAACGGAATATATGTAACGGCGTTACGTAATCAGAATACAAAAATCAAGTAGGCTAACTGTATTCAGCTGGCGTTACATTTGAAAAACGAGTAATCTGATTACAGTTACTTTCGTAAACCTGAAGTGAATACATTTTGGAATACTTATTGGAATTATTGGTGGAAAAGTTTCCTCACAAAATGTAATATTCATTACCGGCAGAACTGTGAGCACACTGCACAGCGCTGCAGCATGTGAGCGAGAGAGATGGTGTCTGTGAGGCCCCGCCCCCCGCATGCAAATGAGAGAGAGATCTCTTTTAAAATATATTGAAAGTTAGAAACGGAGATGGTTAGATAAAATGTGCAAGATAACGTTTATGTAGCATTTATTTATTGTCAAAATTATCACATTTCATAACGGGATAAAATCAAAGTGAATGGCCTGCTGTTGCTGAATGCATGGGGCAAGTGACTGGAAACAGTTTTAAAAGTTATTACATCGTTTCAGATAATAAATAATGATAATTCATTCTATTTAGGGGCGCCTTTCAAAGCACCCAAGGACACCTTAAAATTCATAACAAGGAAAGGTTTTAAGACAGTACAAAGAATGCAGTCCGGGTGATGTTTTTTATGTGGGGTCTAGATGAGAGGGAGCTGTCCAGAATGACACCAAGATGTTGTGTTTGAGTTCTTGATAAGCCATTAAAAACAGTAAAATAAGTGTCTCCTGTTCACCAAAGCATACCCATCTGTTATGGAAAAATAAAGCATTCCAAAAGTATTCTAAAAGTAATCTGAATACGTTTTTAAGACACGTTACTGTAACTGTATTCTGATTACTTTCAAAAATTGCTGGCCCGCGAAAGTGTCTATTGGATACATTTTGGCCCTTGTCAAATGTAGTTGGTGATCCCTGCCCTATGCGATCATTTTATGATAATGATGAGGCAATAGCCCCACCTCTCCCCACCTCTGCTGCTTACCCGCGCGTCAAAGTAAACTGCACACTGAATTCAGATTATTTATCTTTCTCTCGATATGGACATAAACGCGAGTGAAGTCTAATCTGACAGGACGGAGACACGCAGCTCTGCTCACCTGCAGCTCCTCCCGCTGTGATGCAGCGGTGAACGGAGCAAAACACACACTTCAAGTCAGATCATCGCCCTTAGCTATTTTAATTACCTCTCAAACTACCTAAACTAGTTATAAATATGTTTATTTTTACTGTCGGCCGGGTCACTCATTACTGGATCAGCTGCTGCTTGAGACAGACACTGACGCTGTCCGAAGAGAGGGAGGAATAAGAGAGGCTCCGTGTGTTTTATTATATTATATAGAGTCGTTATTCATTTGTGTTAAAGCTTAATAAATAACAAAGAGACCTTTGACCGGCACTTTTATAATTTTGTCCGGAAGATTTAAACTTTAATACACGTTGACTGGCGAAAAACTCTGCCCGGTTCCCTCTGCCCCCACCGCGGAGAATAAACAGAAGGGCAACCATGACAACCATGCTTCTTCGCTGCTTTTGTGGAGGAAGTTACAGCGCCAGGTACAGGCTCCTGCGTGCTGCAACTATGGAAAGCCAAAAGTGCCATAATACGGGGGTGAAAAAGTATGGAAAGCCAAAAGTGCCATAATACGGGGGTGAAAAACGCGCGAACATACGGGCCAATATACGTGCGAATGTTCGCGCGGTTTTTTATATGATAATGAGCCCCTCCTTCTGATTTCCTTAGCCAATAAGTTCAAAGTGTCTGTAACCAATCAGTGAAGGGTAAAGCCAGACCAAAGCAATCTGTAGATGAAAAGTTTACAGACACTTTGAACTTATTGGCTAAGGAAATCAGAAGGAGGGGCTCANTACAGATTCTTGAAATTGAATTGTAATTTCATTTGTAAATAGTTACATTCATGTGGATTTATCCAGTTTGCACATTTGTATGCATGCACTTATAGGTGCATTTGTTGTTGTTGAAGGCCTGGCTGTTACAGTCTTTATTTACACTATTTTGTTGTAGGCCTCCTGGTCTAGATGTTTATGCAGTTTTAAAGCACCTTGGCTTTGTTCTGAATGCACTTTGTTGTAGTTATCCAACAGAGAAAAGAAAATGCACTTGACTTGGAATTAATGTACTGTATGCATTCAAAAGTGCTGAATAAATGTTTTATGGACCCATAATAGTGATTATTATTTAAGTTAAGTTTTGCCATAATCATGTCTTTTTCCATAATCAGGCAGCTGAACAACATTGGTAAAAAATGTATACATTATATATATATATATTTCTATTAATCATTTTCGGCCTTTCGGCATTCGGTTTTCGGCCAACTGTTTCCTATTTTCGGTATCGGTTTCGGCCAAGAATTTCCCATTCGGTGCACCCCTAACTTTAATAATGCCAAAAAGAAAAATAATTAAGAGTAAAACATTATTTTAAAAGCTATACTTAAAGACCGCACCATTAATAATTAATTTAATATGCCATTCCTTGCACACTTAATGTAAATAATATCCTTTTATATTGTGTTGGCTGTAATTTGGCCCTTCAATAGTGTTTTATTTGTCACATAGTTTACAGATTTGTATCTTCACGGTCAACTTGATGTTCATATTTATTTGATGAATCCTGACGAGTTGGTGTTAGCTAATCTTTCCTCTAGTGCTACTATTAGGTCACTTCAATATTTACTGGATGGATTGGGGTTACATCTGGTAAAGTCATTGATGTTCCCCACTGGATGATTGTCATAAATTGGTGATCCTCTGGTCTAGCTTTAGTTTACGCAGAACTGTAAAAGGAGAGCAGCTGCCAAAAACTGTCAGAAATGAAAATTCAAGAAAGATCTTATCAAAACAGTACCTCTGAATATAAATAAACTGTAGCCAAATTCACTTATATGTGTCGTATGTATGTGGGTTTAAAAAGGATTGGCAAAGCTTGATTTCATCTCAAATGGCATAGCTCTTTGAAAAACTATTTGTCTGTGGATGGAAGATTTTCTTTCAATTTGGAGGTGGTCCACGAGGAGCTGTAAACACCACTTTCACTTCATCTTCACATCATGCTCTTCATCTTCAATGTCACCTATTTGCTCGTCTCCACCACCATTTTCAGGCTCTACGACCATAGCCTTACGTCCTGTCATTTCAATCCCTTCAGTCTAACATTACTCTGACATCAGGATCCCGGTGGTCTCTATAAATGTGTCATTATCACCTTTGTGCTTTGGGTGTATGGAACTTTTACACCTCACAAAAATACAGTACTACTGCAGAGAAAAAGTGCTTTCTTTAACACCCTCTTGAACATGAGTGACACATCAATTGTATCCCATTCAAGTCAAAATGACTGAGACACAGGGATTCACATTGTTGAATACACTTTGCAATAAAGAAAAGATGAGAATAAAAAAAGTTAAACTAGAAAAGAACATCCCTAAAATAGACACATTTGCGATATAACTTTCAAACTGTATGTTTGAAGCTGCAATATGAATATACTCTTTTAATTTACTTCCTCATTTTAAATGTGACACTTCTGTTCGAGAAATTATCTGGGGAAATACATTCTGAGGATTCTCTATGCGTTGGAATGGGAAAGTGTTACACCATTAAACATCTATTAGAGATTCAGTATTGCGCAAAAGCAGAAGATACACGTCTTGTTCCTTGTCTAACACAATTATTTCAGCTTTGCGTGGACTGCTGCTTTCACCCTCCTCTCAATGAAAAATGTCCTGGTGGCAGCATTGAAGGCACTTACAAGAGATCTCCTGACAGCGTCGCATTCACATGATATTAAAAAGCCAACGAATGCAATTTTACTTCTTCTTAAGGGAGCTGCTGAAGCTTTCAGTTGCCAAGCAATAGTGAGATAGCCGAGTGCCGCTGCAAGAGACAGGGAACTTAAACCAGGAGCTTTGCACAAACCGGTTTCTCTCAGCCCAGTTTGCTCTTCCTAAAATGTCGGATGGCATTGACTAGCATCTCCTCGATCAACAATAGCCAATCACATCATTGATTTTTGGGGTGGATAGGCAGAATACAGATTTGCAAAATGTTGTATTTTTGGACTATGTAGTACCTTTGGAATAAAATAGAACAATACGATTCAGAAGCAACAGCAATTCCTTCATGTAAGAGCAAATTGATCTCAGCATGACACCTAATCAGCTACATTATTTCTGAGCTTATCTAATGTACAGAGAAAAGTCACATTTCAGAGTCTCCAATAATTTGGCTTAACCAAGGCCTTTCTAAATGTAAAATGCCAATGTATCACAACTTCTGCCTGGATAAATCTAACTGCTGCCGCTGTGGCCGCTAACATCCAGCTATGATGCTATCATGAATCACTGTTCTAGAACAAAAGACGATAAAAAGCATGTGAAACAAATGGGAATTCGCACAACACATGACAACAAAGACATTATACTTTCAATAATCTTAAAGAGGCCATATTATGCTTTTTTCTGGGGTTTCCCTCTACTGTAGTGTGTTATCTGTTGAGCATGTAAATGGTCTCAAAGGCTAAAATCCCAGAGTTCACGCCTCGATTGATCTCCTTTGTTAACTTCCATAACATAGTGACATCACTAGCTAGCGCTCCAACAAATTGTACGTGATCGACTAAGGAGCAGGACATCTTTAAGCGGTTGACCAATCACAACAGAGCCGGCCAGCTAACCAATCAGAGCAGACTGGGCTCTGGTTTCAGACAGAGGGTGAAAAGAGGTGCTGCAGCACAGGCAGTATGAGACAAATAAAGAGCCTTTTGAACATTAAAGCATGGAGACATGTCACACTTGAGGCACAAAATACAAATATTAACCTGAAAATTAGCAGAATAGGGCTCCTTTAAAGTGAAATGCAAAGCTGTGGGGACCTTACAAAACCTCCAACTGACGCACAAAGTAGTTTTAACATCAATAACCAGCTTCCAGTGGCCCAGTGACCCAAGTATGTTCCTCCTTATTTCCCTGATGGTGAAGTAGCAAACACATCCTGAGAACTAAAGCTATTTTTAGAATTAGCGGTACAGACGATTTAAAGGTTCAATTATTGAAGTCCCAAACCCGTGGGTGACTGTGGGATGTCTGGAGGAGGACAGAAAGGATTCTAATAAGGCTCAAAAAATAACTGATGTATCCTGCATTTTGTGTAAATGAATGTTGGCTCTAAACATGATATTAATGAGTATAAAACAAATATTGAATAGGCGCTGATCTACTTTGTCTACCTCCAGGTGACACACTGAGACTCAGGTTTTCCTTTATTTTAAAGAAGCTGCAGTGGTGTCAATTCACTAAATATATGTTATAACGAATGCATTGGATACCATTCACCACCAAACATGAAATTCTGATTACAATAAGTCAATTATATGTTTGTGTGAAGCAATAAAAAGAAATAATGAAGAATAGCCAGGTGATTTGTGTTTCGTGCATGGAAAACACTCATTAGAACGCATATCTGGGATTTTGTGCTTGATATTTTAACATTGACCTTTCTTTACCATAATAATGACAGAAACGACATGCTCATATCAATCAGATTGAGGTTTAGGCAGTGAGCCACACCTTGTCACATCCAGTCTTTGATTTACTCTAACATTTCAGTGCAGGAAAATCCGTAAAAGTTGTAGCTTTCAGTGAAGCCAGCATACAATGGGAGTGGGTAGATAGGTTACAGGAGGACTGATTTATTCCTCACTGGAGAGATGTGAGAAATTCATCACCAGGAACAAAAAGCCGGAGGCACCGTGGATGTTACTGCTGCTGGTAGAGACAGACAGCAATACAACCTGTGTTGAAAAGATGCATCGCTGTAACACTTTAGATGATTTCTGCCCTGAGAGCTAGCTTATAAATGGATGCTAGGATCTTACAAAAAATATGTTTATATAGTGAATGTAATCGATTTCATGCATAAATCACAGGTATGCATAAGAGATAATACAACATATTTGGATGATATATGGTCAATTAAAACTTGTGTAATGCATGTATGTTAATGAATTATGGCAGATTACAAATTGACTTATAGTAGCTAGTACTGACCTAGGACCATACGTAAGATTTAGGTGCATGGAATAATATAGGAACATTCCAACATTCCTATTTCTTTTTATGTATTTTCCTATTTGTAAATGCTTTAGTTTTTTGGGTATTGGAACCATATAATTCCTATACATTTTTAAAGGAATATTCCTGTTGTCATTTTTACCTGAATCAGATAGAGAAATCATAGCCAAATACTTAGTAGCCTACAGAGATACTACTAATACAAAAAGTAGGTGCATTTTTAGCTAGGTACATTTATTCAAAACCAGTTTGGGAAACTTGCATTTTTTAACTGAATTAAATTAAGGTCATAACAACGTAGACCCTTATAACCCCGGGAAAAACACTTCCAAGAATCGCGTCGTGATTTAAGTGAATAATAACGTGAAATGAAACGGTAAAAACGTGAATGAGGAGCTCGACAGGGCGTCAATAATTCGCGCCTACCTCGCGTTTGACGTTCCATAATAATTTCTCTTTGTAGTCTTCCTCCGTGGAGCCCTCCATGTCTGCCCGTCTGTCCGTCCACGGTGCACACGACGCAGGTCCGTCCGCTCTCAGAACCGCTCTCCCTTTTATCCCTCGTTTCCTTCTTCCTTCGCTCAGCTGGACTCTGACGCAGCCGAGCAGCTTCACGGCAACGTCAGAAGACCCGCCTTCCTCACCGTGCTGATCAATGGAGGAGGACAAAAAAACTCCCAGCATCCCACCCCGCCCCAACCTGCAGCCTCTCGGCATCAGCACCACCACCAACCTGTAGAGTTATGTATAGCATCTCCTTTATAATGGGGGGGGCTAGTGAACGGTCAACGGGGCGGGGGGGGCATTTTGATGCCCTAGGCGAGATTATGATTTTGTGCCCCCTCCCCCCTCCAAGTAGAATATATAAAGAATACATTTATAATAATTTCTACAAAATACACAACTACTGAAATGGATTGGACGTGTTGGTTATATTCATGTATTTATATCATAAAGAAAGAAATAATTAAGAGTTAAAACCATGTTTTGGGGGATTAAATTGACAGATTTAGTCCCTATATTCTCTAGCCTTTCAGCTAAAACGTGTTTTATTCCTCTTAAAGAGGACATATTGCTTTATTATTCTCATACATTGCTCTGATTGGTTAGCTGGCTGGCTCTGTGGAGAAAAAGGAGACTGTGAAGTCCACCGTAGACGGACCACTTTTGGACAAAATGTTCTATCAATTAAGGGCAGCTCATTGTGGAATAGCGTCCCAACTGAGTTACGGGATTGTCCCACAGTTTTAAAGGTCAACTAAAAGAATGGTTGAGAAACGAACAAACGTGCAATCACCGCTAAATGCACTTTAATACAGGGGTATCTCCTCTTGCACTTTATGTATCTCTTTTATCTTCTCTTGCACTTCATGTAGCTCTTGTATCTCCTCTTGCAATTTATGTGTCTCTTTTATCTTCTCTTGCACTTTATGTGTCTCTTTTATCTTCTCTTGCACTTTATGTATCTCTTGTATCTCCTCTTGCACTTGATGTAATTCTTGTATCTCCTCTTGCACTTGATGTAACTCTTGTATCTTCTCTTGCACTTTATATGTCGTAGCTGCTACATTGCCATGTGTTAATGCTTGTATATGCTGCTCATGCTCTTTCTGCATATCATGTATTTATTTTTGCTATGTATATAAATGTCATGTTCTTAAATGTTGTATGTGAGGGACTACGGGTGGAAATTAGCTCAAAGCTAAAATCCGGCATTTTTACATTTTAAAGCATTATTTGTTTTAAATGTTCATCAATATGCACTGTCCCTCTTCAAATAAACGATTAAATGAAACGAAAATGTTGTGATTGGTCAACCACTTAAAGAAGTAGGAAGGGAAGGGAAAGGGAAACCCTCAAAAAGCATAATATGGTCACTTTCACTATGTTGTTAGACACTTTGAATTACATTTCTGGGACCTGTACATTAAACCGTGCTTGCCATTAATATCAGTATATCAAAAAGGACTGAAATAGTAATGGTTACTATGAACGACGTAAACGGGGGATCCTTCATTTGTACATATTTCATTATACCTGCCTTCTAAAAACATACCCAGGACAAAATGTAGTTGAATAACAAGAACTTTTATCTTCACAGCTGGAAAAAAGGCAATATGGTAAACTGCATTAAAACATGTTAGAGGCACTCTAATTCTGGAAAAACAGGCTCTTTTTTTGTATGTATGAAAAATACAATCTATAAATATGAAACATGCTCCTGCTGATTCAGAGTGTAAGTGCTATGATTGTTACAATATTTCTTCGTAGAAATAGTGCATATCAGTGATTTTTCCTCCCTATTAATCTCTATTTAATTTAAAATAAACTACAGTTCCCTAGGTATTTAAAGTAGTTGCTCTGAATCCTCTGATAACACTTCATAAAATGATGATGGACAGAGCAGACAACACCACAACTATCTAGAGTAAAATGTCAGATGCACTTTCATCATGTTCTTTAGATAGTGGTAAAGAAAACTATTCAAAGGAGAAACGTGTGAGGGTCGTCAGATTCCATCTCTGAATGTTCACCATCAATGTGAAATCTGTCAAGCCGCTCGTGCTCCCGGGCTTCAGTGTCCCATGGGCCGCTCTTCGTACGTGCTGTACCTCTTGATGTGGATTCGACGGACACGCTCGCGAAGCTCCGCTCCCCCGGGCCCCTCCTCTTCCTCACTGTGAGATCCGCAGCTGGTGTAGCTCCGCCGCGTGGCCTCCAGCAAAGAGTTGTCGGGAAGAGGCATTGTCTCGTAAAGCAAGGTGTTCAGGGTCTCCTCGTAGATTCGCGCTTCAGGGAACTCCACCTAAGGTAGGACGTGAAAAATGTATTTAATATACACACATGCCTGCAGGCCAAGCAAACTACATGGTGGCCCAGAAACATTGTGGTGCTAGTAGACATAAATGACCAGAAAAAGTCACATCCACATTTTCTCATGACTCCAATGCCAAGATAAACAAAGGAGACATTTTTAAGGCACTTTTACATTAGGCATCAAGATCAAGGGCATACAATTTATCTCTGGGTCCAGCCAAAATAAGGAATATTCAAACCTGCTGCTCTTTATTAGGGTGAATGCTGTGCAATAGCATTCCACTATAGTTCTTCAAATCTTTATATCTTCTTCTTATTATTTCAACCAATATTTTGCCGTCCGATAACTTCAGCCTACTTTCAGCTACAGAAACCATTCAAATATCAAACTATTCAGACTTTTCAGCACATGATGGGAAACTTTTTCAAAATATTTTATACTTTTTCAAATATTCAGCTTTCTTTACTCTTTGTAACATGTAACTCAATGGGAGGAACCTTCAAATCCTCTTTTATCTACACCTTGCGCCAAATGCTTCTCCTTCCACATACTTTCAGCTAGAGACTTCATTCCAACTTTAAAATGATCACAAGACCTTCAGCTATAACACTTGTTCTTCAGATTTTTCACATCTTTTACACTTAGTAACTTAGTTTGGAGCTTGGTAAAGAGGCCTTCTTCAGATTTTAACATTAGTGTGTATTGCGCAGCTCGTTTAGCCCCGGCCACACGAGGATGATAACGGTAAAACGCATACGCAATCGCAAAAAAGACTTCCGTCCACACGCAATAGAAACCGGAAAGTGTCTGTCCACACGAAACAGCTCCGTTTATCTCCAACCGAGCCTGTACCTGGCGCTGTAACTTCCTCCACAAAAGCAGCGAAGAAGCATGGTTGTCATGGTTGCCCTTCTGTTTATTCTCCGCGGTGGGGGCCACGGGAACCGGGCAGAGTTTTTCGCCAGTCAACGTGTGTTAAAGTTTAAATCTTCCGGGCAAAATTATAAAAGTGCCGGTCAAAGGTCTTCTTTGCTATTTATTGAGCTTTAAAACAAATGAATAACGACTCTATATAATAATAAAATACATGGAGCCTCTCTTTTTCCTCCCTCTCTTCGGACGGCGTCAGTGTCTGTCTCATGCAGCAGCTGATCCAGTAATGAGTGATCCGGCCGACAGTAAAAATAAACATATTTATAACTAGTTTAGGTAGTTTGAGAGGTAATTAAAATAGCTAAGGGAGATGATCTGACTTGAAGTGTGTGTTTTGCTCCGTTCACCGCTGCATCACAGCGGGAGGAGCTGCAGGTGAGCAGAGCTGCGTGTCTCCGTCCTGTCAGATTAGACTTCACTCGCGTTATGTCCATATCGAGAGAAAGATAAATAATCTGAATTCAGTGTGCAGTTTAC
>NW_011353267.1:0-1980 GCF_000735185.1 Notothenia coriiceps
TAATATAGTGTAGGAACATACCTATATAAGGCATATTTATACTTTTTATTTTTCAAAATACCAAACAGATCATGCATTTTAGCCATTCCTCATTTCGCTCAATTTAACCCTGTCTTTGCATGGGCTGATTCTGTGAGAACAGCACCATCTACAGGCCTGGCATATGTACTACAGCGTCTCCAGCGCTTTAGAACGGCAATGTCCGTGGCTGTCTCCTCCTGATTGGTGGAGTTGGCCCAATAGCCGTAGTGCCACTTCTGTGACGTCATAGAAGTGTTCAAATCTGGATCAGTCTGTATCAGATCCGTTGCAGCCCCTTTTTAAGAGATTTGGGTATGGAGGAAAATAGAGAGGGTTGTGTTTTCTGACACTTGGTGAGTTCCCTGGAACACCGGGGACACATATTCATGTATAAAAGATGTACAAAGTGCATTTTGCATGATAGGTCACCTTTAAGTAACTTAACTTAAATTACTTTGACTCAACGTTGACTTCCGGAGGCCAAGGGGCAGAGCAGGGGTCAGGTGGAGGAATAATATCTCCACGCTGGCTGGAGATATGGATGAAGAACAGCATAAAGCGAAAGCTGGTGGCAAGCTGCTGAAAACTGTTTGTATTCTGGACCATCAAAGTCAAAGTCAACTTTGATTTCAATTTTTCTTTGTGTTTATATAGACAGAGAGATTGAAATAACGTTTCCAACATGACCATCTTGTACAACTTGGCTCTATGTTAGACAAGCAGTGCACCTTGGACTTGGAAGTGAGGAGAAGATTGGCCATTGCTACAGCTCATCTTGCAAAACTAATTAAGATATGCTGTAGCAAAAAAATTCCCCATACCATAAAAATAAAACTGATGCACTCTCTGATAACATCCATTGCAAAGATGTGAAATCTGGAGAAGAGACCAAGACAAGAGACCAGATCCCTTTGAAATGTGTTGCTACCGGAGGATCCTCTTGGTTTTACGGAAAATGGACGGTAGAAACAACTCTGAAAATAGGGGAAACATGTACTGGTAGCAAAAGTTACCAATGAGAACAAATGGGTAGCTAGCAATCACCAACATGCACGGTGCAGTCGAGGGAAAAAAAAGGTGCAGGAAGGCCAGGGGGAGAACGGCTGATGGACATAAAGAGGTGGCCGGGGAAAGCAGTGGTGGAGTGCATGAGACTGGCAGGAGATCAGGATGTTCGGAGATAGAATGCTGTGGAAACAAAGATAGTTGATTAAGAAAAGGGAAAGGTAAGTATTGGACCCCTTTGTGGAACTGCTACAAATCTGTGAGTGTTCAGGGAAATGTTAAGGCATGATGTGTTGCTAGGGCAAAGTACAGTGTTTGTTTCTCTTGATCAATCAAAAACAGACAGTACAATGTGACGTGTTGCCCCTTTAAGCAGCAGACAGTTTGTCTTGGCGCGTTGAACCGCACCCATCTGCTGCCCCGCCGAGGGTAGAACAAAACACTAAGAAAATTATATAACATCAGTGCACCAGCACATTCTGAGACTTGGCTCTAATGCAGGCTGCGCTGCAACAAACGCTCTTCAAACCCGTATTTTGAAGTAATACTACGCATTTTTTGCGTGATTTGTATGCAGATTTAAGAAGTTTCACTGATCAACAAACTCATAAAGGTCCATCATCATCATGAATATTCAAACAAAATGTCATGGCTATCTACATAATGGTTTTTACAACACAATTTAGATGAATACTCCGTTCTGATTGGTCAATTTGGGCATTCAGGGGTTGGCAGGCCACTTCCATTGAAAGGCTCTGATCAAGTGAACAGAAAGGACACAGACAGGGAGTAAACACTAAAGGGAACAGCAGAAGAAGACAGACAGGAAGTAAACACTAAAGGAAACAGCAGAAGAAGACAGACAGAAGAGAAGCTTCTCAATTCTTAAATTTCCCCTCCTCGACTCCCCTCCTCGACTCCTATCCTCGAGAGTTAGTCCCGCACACAGGAGAT
>NW_011353268.1:0-1120 GCF_000735185.1 Notothenia coriiceps
ACACACAGTGAAACACACAGTGAAACACACAGGGAAACACACAGTGAAACACACAGTGACACACACAGTGAAACACACACAGTGAAACACACAGTGACACACACAGTGAAACACACAGTGAAACACACAGGGAAACACACAGTGACACACACAGTGAAACACACAGTGAAACACACAGTGAAACACAGGGAAACACACAGTGTAACACACAGTGAAACACACAGTGTAACACAGTGTAACACACAGGGAAACACACAGGGAAACACACAGGGAAACACACAGTGAAACACACAGTGAAACACACAGTGTAACACACAGTGACACACACAGTGAAACACACAATGTAACACACAGGAAAACACACAGGGAAACACACACAGAGAAACACACAGTGTAACACACAGGGAAACACACAATGTAACACACAGTGTAACACACAGTGAAACACACAGTGACACACACAGTGAGACACACAGTGACACACACAGTGACACACAGTGACACACACAGTGACACACACAGGGAAACACACAGGGAAACACACAGTGACACACACAGTGACACACACAGTGAGACACACAGTGACACACACAGTGACACACACAGGGAAACACACAGGGAAACACACAGTGAAACACACAGGGAAACACACAGGGAAACACACAGTGTAACACACAGCGAAACACACAGTGACACACACAGTGACACACACAGTGACACACACAGTGAAACACACACAGTGAAACACACACAGTGAAACACACAGTGTAACACACAGTGAAACACACAGTGAAACACACAGTGTAACACACAGTGAAACACACAGTGACACACACAGTGAAACACACAGGGAAACACACAGTGAAACACACACAGTGAAACACACAATGAAACACACAGTGAAACACACAGTGAAACACACAGTGACACACACAGTGACACACACAGTGAAAGAAAACACACAGTGTAACACACAGTGAAACACACAGTGACACACACAGTGACACACACAGTGACACACACAGTGAGACACACAGTGAAACACACAGTGAAACACACAGGGAAACACACAGGGAAACACACACAGTGAAACACACAATGTAACACACAGGAAAACACA
>NW_011353269.1:0-2500 GCF_000735185.1 Notothenia coriiceps
ATAACCAGAAAACACAATGGAACACACACACACACACACACACACACACACACATGCACACAGTGACCGCTGTAAGTAAAGAAGAGTCTTTACGTGACAAGCCAAAATCACATAATTGTTATAATAAAATTGGAGTTTCTGAAAATATTGGGCCTGGCTGGATGAACTCAGCTGTGAGTCGACAAAACAGTTTGGGTGTGGAGGAAAGTAAACACTTGATTTACAAAAACACCTGTGCACGTGTGGACGAGGCCGAATTTGAACATGTAAAAACATGCTTCTATACATTCTGGTCAACAAGCATTTCATAATTTAAAAACTTCACAAAACAAGCAGTTTTTAAAACTAAAACACAAACTTAATTTCACCACAAAGACTCATGCAAAGATTGTTTTTAAAAGAATGCATGCTGATAGTTTGTATAACAACCCCTATTCAAAACGGACCTAACTCTTCCTGAGTACCTTGCTTGTAATGCGGATACAACAAGTCTGTTGGCTTCCATTACGTAAACACATTACAAAGAGACAGAATGGCTTTCAGTTAGGGCCGGGTTCTAGAAACAAGAAGGAGCTCATTGTGAAAAGTCAAGTGTGTGTTGTGTTCATTATTCTTCTGTGAGCAGATCTTCAGTAAAGGACACAATGGTAATTGGTTGGAAGTCAGAACAGGAACTCTTGATATTTTCCAAAAAGCTGCTGACGCTCTGCTGAGGAGAATGCTGGCATGTCCTCAATATTCCTCCATGAGGAGTCCAATTAGAGAGTGTGTGTGTGTGTGTGTGTGAGTGTGTGTGTGTGTGTGTGTGTGTGTGTGTGTGTGTGTGTGTGTGTGTGTGTGTGTGTGTGTGTGTGTGTGTGTGTGTGTGTGTGTGTGTGTGTGTGTGTGTGTGTGTGTGTCAGCAAGGGAGGGGAAGTCATTCAGTCCTGAATGGTAAGTTAGTCAGACATCCAGCTCATGGATACTGGCGTTGATGTTCAAACACAAATGTTTATTTAGATATTGATACAAAATCTCTTTCTTTGGGTTAGGGTTAGGACATGTGACTTCATTATTGAACATACTGTAGAATGCCAGTACTTCTAGTACTACTGTACTAGATGGCCTCATTGGAAGGTAATGATGCAGATCACACCGTAATGTCCTTAGCATTTTAACTGACAACTGGTTGAGCACACATAATGTGTTTTGGGGAATTTTCCAATGACTTAAATGTCTGAAAAACAAACCGACACACAGTGTCTTTTAGAGGCTAGGAATTGCACATTTAGTTATTTTGTGGGGATAGTGGACGCTTCTTACAACAGAACTCGTATTGGGGACAGTACCACAGTGTGTTGCGGATCCTAATTGTTTTATAATGTTAAAAAAGCCACACATTTTCCAATGAAGCTGTTCTCGTGCATGTGATAGAAATGTGCTTGCCCCGCTGCTTGGCATATTATTTCCACTAACTCGGGCTGGCAGTGGGGTGGCAGCGCACCGAGGGGCACGTCCAGGTGCTGAGTGTGAACATGCTGCATGTAAGTGCCTACCCGTTAGCTACTGGGTCTCCTGGGGCAATCTGTAGGGGGCAAAGGTCTCCCAGTGCCGGAAGGAACCCTTCACTTGAATTACACAGTAACCCTCCAACATGTGGCTCCCATTTGGCAAAGTGCTGCTGAATGAATGGGAAGGCTGGGAGTGGGGGGTATATTTGGCCAACGTATGTGGAGGGTCCCCGGGGTGCTCCCTGTTCAAGAAGTGAGTTGGGATGTAAAGAAGATAGGTTTGATTTACTCATTGTTATTGGTTTTATTTGACCCAGCATCTGCCGTTGGTGCTCCCATACAGCTGGAAACACGTGGACAGAGAGAGCATGAGCAGTTAGTGAAGAAGGCTCCTTCTCTTAGTTCTGTGGTTCTCTTTCCTTGGTTTGGTTAGCTAGATTGAACTAGTCAAATTCTCTTGGTAGATCAAAAGGATTCCAAAAGGTACCAGGACATCATTTTGTTTTGAAATGTCCACATGGGTGAGTACTCCAAAGTTCACTGACAAGTCAATCAGGCTTTAAAGTCTCATCAAGTATTTGCTCATCAAAATGATTCATTTCAATGTGATGCTGTAGCCATCAGATACATTTTCTGAAGGAGAGTTTGATTTATGTAGATTTTGCTTATAGCTATAAACTCTGTTTACCTACTTTGAAATGACCATACTTACATACATACATACATACATACATACATACATACATCCATACATACATACATACATACATACATACATACATACATACATACATACATACATACATACATACATACATACATACATACATACATACATACATACATACATAAATATATAACATACATAAAAGACATTCTGCTTTGATGCAGTCAGTGTTAAGAACAGAGGTCTTCAGAAAGCTTAAGCACCAGGGCATCAAAAAGAGTTTTGTTGTGCGATTTTGGGGGAATTTGAAATGCTCAGGTCCTGTTGAGATGGAAGTGGAAAA
>NW_011353269.1:5000-7446 GCF_000735185.1 Notothenia coriiceps
TGTAGGGATTTGCTAGACTGCATTAATGCCAGTAGCCCTCTCGCTTCATGCTGTCTAACACCTGTTGTCTCTTATGTAACAGCACTAGTTCCATGTGTCCGGATATGGAGATCTTATGTTGGATGCCAACATGCAAAGTCATAGACGAACCCTCTCTCCTGCTCCTATGGAGTCGGTCATCTACTCAACACTGATATTGAATGTTTTTAAAGCAATTATGCTAGAGCATTTCTACATGATGCCGTTATTATAACATGATAAGCCTTACCAGGCTCGGACCCCAACTGACACTCAGCCACTCTGTATGGATTACATTAATGCACACTATGCAAACTATATCTTGTTTTTAATTGAAGTATTGCTAGTTCTGCACAACCCTCCAAATATTTTGCACATTTGTACGCAAGTTACCTCATCCACTTTGCATAACAATACTGCACATTATTTATTTTGTTTTATTATTCTAGTACTGAAGTACTTTGCAATAATATACTGGACGTCGTTTTTTGGTATATCCAGATTTTATGTAAATAATTTTCTATATCTTAACGTAGAATAGTTGTTTTCCTTGTAATTGTAAACCTACTTTTCCTGTTTGTGATTCTGATTATATAGAGGCAAAAAGAGTAGGGAAGACAAGACCTGAGACTCTACAATATGTTCACCTCTGCATCTGCATGAAAACACAACCTTTATTTCAAACATCATAATGGCCCCTTCATATTTACCTTCCTTTCCCTCTTATGTTACAGCATGTCAAGTGGGGTGGTGTGCTGGCTGCCATCTCAACACTATCTCTGTTCCAGCATATGGATCCAGGAATAACCCGTGGAATTTCAGTTCTGAAAATATCCAGATCCAGAAACCTGGCACAGCCTTGTTGACCCGTGCTCTCTCAGATTCCCCGGCTTCTCCAGTGTCCTCCAAAACACACTGCAGCAGCCACTTGTTTTGGGTGCGACTGAGGCTTTCATTTGGCGAGCACCGGAGAGAGATATGAGTAATAACTGTATCCAATGTAAGATAGGATATCAGAAAGCAGACAAAACACAACAAAGCCAGTTTTAGTCCTGGAAGATAAACGTGTGCGTGTCTTCGTTCAGCCTGTGAAGGGTTGAGTGTTCATGCTAATGCAGGCAGCGTGTGGAACTTTTTTTTCTTCTTAATATTTGTGGAAGAGTGGGATCCTGAGCAATAGGATTTCAAGGTTTCAAAGTTTTTTTTTTATCACTGCCTGCCAAAATGAGACTTGGGAAAAACTAACTGCTTCCCCATACTGACACTCTGTCACAGTTTATCTGATCTAATACATAAACGAGTTCTGCGTTCAGAGTAACAAAGCTACTAACCAAGGCTTTAATAGACAACTCTGACAAATTGACAGCGAATACAGAAACATATTATTTTAATTATATAAAGATTTATATTTGAAGCCAAGTTTAAGTTGAAATGTGAAATGATCCATGTGGCAAAGTATGAATTGTGCCTTTTGCACTGCAATGGTGCGTGAAGCGTTCAGTGGTGAGGATCTCAGCCTGCCGTCTCTGACATTGAATCAGTAAAGCAAAACATCAGCGGTTAGCTGTTAGCACAAAGGGGCAGAGTTCCCGTTAGCCGGTAATTACTGGACTATGACCGGTAAAATATGCTGAAGACCGGCAAATCTAAATCTCTCCGGTCAAAGTGTTTGGTCAAAATAATTTGTTGCAACTAGCGCCACTTATGTGACAGACAAGAATATTACATTCTAATGTCTAACACTTAATGTGGAGAAAAATATGTCCTGTATGGGTTGATTCTGTGTTGATCTGTTGGTAATGCCTCAGGGTTCCGGTGGGCATGTAAACAAATGCATAATGTTGCGCTATACTTTGCGGCCTCACCCGGTTGCATAGCGACGCTTATTGTTTATGTGTCTTTTAATAAGCAGGTAGTCATATCATTAGCTAGAACTAGCGAGATCTGATCGATATGGACATAAACGTGAGTGAAGTCTAATCTGACGGGAGAGAGAGATCAGCTGCTGCTGACGAGTCGACACGCAGCTCTGCATGATCACATGCAGCCCAACACGATTTCCCCCTTTTTATCGTGTTGCACAGCACGATTTTAAAAGCAATGTATTTCTACTGGTAATGTGTTTCGTGCCTGCAGCACGTCTTTTTCTCCGGTCGGGTCGTGGAAGACCGGAAGCTGTGTGGTTCATAAAAACATGTTCAATTATTGCTTTTATTTTAAATCGTATAATTTTGGACTTTTGTTTCCGTCTGTGAGGAAAATAAATGGGGCTCAAAGCCTCAGAACACATGCCGCAATGCATGCTGGGATTTGGTGTTTATATGATATGAAATCCGGAAAACATTTTAAAATAATAAAATAATACTTAATTCCGAGTGTTCTTCATAAATATATCACAATAAACAACACTTATTTCACACAATACTCT
>NW_011353269.1:9165-14885 GCF_000735185.1 Notothenia coriiceps
ACAGATCAAGCAGTTTCAGGGAGAATCAAACGGCAGGGCAGGCAGCTTCCTTTGACGATCTGACATTCCTCTGGGAGCGTGTTTCATTGTGGTGAGTAGCTGAGCGGTAAGTCAATCCCTTTTTTGGCAAAGACAGTAGTGAAGCGCCAGTGCTTGGTGACCTGTGTTGTTGTGCGGACAAGTGTATTCATTCGTGTTTCACACAAAGAAATGTGGTTACTTCACAGTTTTACGACGCATTTTTATTTTTTTGACTTGCAAAAATTATCTTGTAAACTACAAACACTCATATGTTAATTCGTGGAACAATTCAACATCATCCCCAGTCCAGGCTGATTGCATGAGGCCAGGGAAAGGAAAGTTTGGGGCTCCTCTGTGGGACTGCTACGGACCACGCTGCGACCCAGACCACGGATAAGCAGGAGAAGTGGGATGCAGTGTTTCCTCTATATACAATAGTGGTGGCGCGGCAGCTGCCTGAAATATGAGCGCCGCTGCTAGCGGGAAGCCAGCCAGGCGTATTTTCTTAAAATAATATATTAAGTGGAACGACCCTTTTGTCAATTTTGATTGTTTGTTCATGTGGATTTGTAGTACTTTGTGTTACTGCGCAATCAGCGAGCAGATCTGGGGGGCGCGTTGCGCTGGTAGCTCTGGGAGGGAAAAAACAGTCATTTTGACCGTTGGCCGCTCATCCAAATGTTCTGCCTTGATTAGGGATGTTCGATCACCTTTTCTTTTGCCTCGATCCGATCTTCCGCATCATCTGTGACTTTCGCACCAATTTGCGATACCGGAATTTTTGCCCGCATCCGATCTTACTGACATGCATTAAAGAAAAAAAAGAAAAAAAGCATTCAAGTTGTCCCTTAAAGGTAAGTTTTTATTTACCATTTGGATATTCTATCAACAATGGATAATAACTATATAAACAATTATATATATATTATTACATATATATTAACACACAGCAGCATTGGAATCCCAAGTCAGTTGTGCACATTGGATCAAAATACAAAAAAAGCTTTTCAGTACACTCCGTTTAGCTTAACCTTCTACAATTAGAACACTGCGCCCTGCCACTCTGTTGCCATACTTTGAGAGAAATAAGCCAACCAGGTCTCATGAAAACAAGCCCCAAAGCCGCAACACATACATGATGTTCTGTCATTTGAAACAAACTAGCTACGCCCTGTTTTAAGCTTGAACGATGGCCTCCATCTTTTGCTTTTGTAAAATGAACTACAACATTTAAAAAAAAGTATGCTTAAAAAAAAAAAAAAAAAATCCCGATCCCCGATTTATTGTTCTTTCCGATCTCTTTGAAAATCACCGTGATCGGCTCGATCGCTGATCACGTGATCGGATCGGGACAGTCTCTTAAGCCTATGATGTAAACATCCCATAATTAAGTAATATAACACCTTTTACTCCCGGTTACACGTTTAGATTTGCCCTGTACGGTGGGCGCTGGTAAGTGATTAAAGTTGGGGATGTTGGCCTTATAGGCGCCCGCAGCTCACAGCCAAAGTGCGAGCGTGGTAGCGAGAGAGCGAGCAACAGGGAGAGGGGCACCGGTACCCGGCGCTGTTGTTATTAGAATCTGGGTGCTAGATGCTCTAACAGGATATAAGAAGTAGATGTTCTACAACCAGGGTGGAGGAGAAGCTCTCCTGTCAGACTGAGGGCCTCAGTGAGGTTAAGGACTCTCTGAGTATTTAGATTAATTTTTAGTCTAAGTTATCTCAGTGGGTCTCAAACGTTTTGACCACAATTAAGTGTAAACACATATTTCCAAGACACTCCTTTATAATTATTAGGATAAATAAAACAGGTTTTGAAATCATTCAATGTAGGACAGTTGAAGGCACAAAATATCGTTTAAAGTTGCGAGAGATACAAAATATTGCATAGAATAGAATCAACTGTAACTTGGTAGACATAAGATATGAATGAACGAGGAAAAGATACAAAATAAGCTAACCATTTATTGTTATTGGCTATGGTCACGGCTTATTGGTTATTGCGACATACTTACTTTGATTATTAAATGTAAACCGATCTTTTTTCATATCGGCCTGTTTTAGAGTTGTCACCCCTACGATCTGCGGTGCCGTATTACAAAGGCATTTTAGGAGTCCTAAATTTAAGAATGACAGGCCCATTATGTTTAGGAGTTTCTCCTAAATTCGCCAGTTAGGAGCTACTTTTAGCCCTAAGATCCTTTGTGAATACGGCCCCTGATCTAGGGGGCACAACTCTAAAACGCCCATATGAAAAAGATCGGTTTACATTTTAATAATAAAATAAGTATGTGAACATAACCAATAACCTACCATAGCCAATAACCAATAAATGTAGCTTATTTTATTTTTGTTGTTCATTCATATCTTATTTTACCCAGTTAACATTTATTTATGAATGCATATTTTTGTATCTCTCCAACTTTAAACAATATTTTTGGTTAACTGTCCTATAGTATACATTGGAATGATTTCAAACCTGTTTTTATTCATCCTAATAATTATAAAGGAGTGCCTTGGAAATATGTGTTATGGTCAAAACGTTTGAGACCCACTGAGATAACTTAGACTAAAATTAAATATCTAAATACTCAGAGAGTCCTTAACCTCACTGAGCCTCTCAGTCTGACAGGAGAGCTCTCCTCCACCCTGGTTGTAGAAACATCTACTTCTTATATCCTTTAGCGCAGCTAGCACCAGATTCTAATAACAACAGCGCCGGTACCGGTGCGCCCTCTCCCTTGCTCGCTCTCTCGCTACCACGCTCGCACTTTGGCTGTGAGCTGCGGGCGCCTGATAAGCCAACATACCCCACTTTCATCACTTACAGCGCCCACCGTACAGGGCAAATTAAACGTGTAACCGGGGTGAAAAGGGTGTTACATTGACTTAATTATGAATGTTGTTACATCAAGGCCGAACATTTGGATGAGCTCCAACGGTCAAAAATGTTTTTTCCCTCCCAGAGCTACCTACCAGCGCAGCGCCCCCCAGATCTGGTGCCCTAGGCGACCGCTTGTGTCGCCTATGCCAGTAACACAAATACTACAAATCCACATAACAAACAATCAAAAATGAAAAAGGGTCGCCACTTATTATTNTTCTTTTTTCTTTTTTTGGTACCTGGCTGGCGCCCCCTAGCAGCGGCTCTCATATTTCAGCAGCGGCGCTGCGCCGCCACTATTTGTATATAGGGGAAACACTGATATTATCTCAACAGATTTCACATAACTGTATTAGGTTAGTTAAAATAAATAATATTACGTTTAAATAAACAATATTAGGTTATATTATTGCTATAATATTATTGCTTGGAACTAACCTACAGTTATGTGAAATCTGAAACATGGAAGTCAACATTTCAGTTTGTTCAGTGCAGCACAACAGGTTGGAATACCAAGTTCTATCTTTATTCTCTTTTTGAAGTCATTGTTAGCAATAGCAGTAAATGACCACAGCTTTCAAAATGTTTATGAAAGGACTAGCCACATGTCTCCTGACTTTGAGAGCCTCAAATCCAACATTCAATTTTTTTAAATCCGAAAGTCAGATATTCTCAACTGCCAGTACAAACGGAAATGCAACCCTGCCGTAACTTGTATACATTGCTATGTTCTATTGTAAATCTGATGGCTTGGACTCATTGGATGAATTGTGCAGGTGGTATGAGGTCAGTTTGGGATGATAGTCCATGCTCTGTACAAACTCAATCCAGCCTAAAGTCAAAGGTTTTATTAAGAAATGGTGAGAGGCCTGTTTGCTTTGTCACAAGAGCATGTCCAATCACAGCCACGCATTCATCACTTTGCTCTTTAAAAAAATAGTTCAAAATGACAGGTGTCTTTTATAGGAAAAAACATTTTTTGCAATGTTAATTCACTTTCACACTTGAAGGATTTCCAGCTGCAGCTTTGCAAACAGTGGAGGGGATTTTGTTGAGGGGTGTGTAACTATCAAAGGATAAAACTCAATTCACTTTTGCACCCTGTTCACGGGGAAGAGAAAAGCCTGACATGCAGGCCTTCAGTTTCCCAACAGCCACCGTAGGGAAGGGAAGTGAGAGGACTGCTGCACCCTGGGGGATTAACCAACCCTAACAGCATTGATATTGGGTTCAGAGTAGGGCTGCACGATATTGGAAAAAACTGACATCGCGATTTTTTCCCCCCCCTGCGATATATATTGCGCTATGAAAAAATACAGGAATTGAAGAAAAGACCGTTTTTTCCCCACAAACCATCCTTTCTTGAACTTTAATGCTATACAATTGGTATTTTTTTAACCATATTTAACCAGATGAAGGATTTTAGTCACGGACGTCTGGGTCTTAAGTTATCAGAGCTGAGCTAGCTCGGTTAGCAGCACCAAAACTGCCTGCCTGGAGAAACACATGAAACTACTTTATTCAGTGTTTTTACCTTAAATCAATTTAATTTGCTTTGGAGATTTGATTGTGATTGTTTGCTGTGCATGCAGAGCCTGTGCATGTCACTCACTCAAGTACCCCTGACATTAGAGCCACGAAAGTTTTCCTTTTTTAGCAAGCAGCAAAATAATTGTAACATGACGTGTTTGAGTTGATTTGCCTACTTAATATTGCGAGTCCTACATTTTTAAAAAAAAAGAAAAACACGTCCACGTGATGTGAATATCGCGCATGCGCATATCGCGATTATCGTCGCAACACCATATATCGTGCAGCCCTAGTTCAGAGTCCCCCACAACAATATACCTCCATTGAGACAAACTAATAGTTCATCAAAGAGCGTTTCCCTGTTCCTTCCCAGCCAGTCCAGTGAAAAGCAGAAATGTCAGAGCAGCAGAGTGAGGACGAAGGCTCCCATTCTCCATCCTCATCCTCTGCATACTGCATATTCAACACGGTTCAGACAGTCAAACATTGAGTCATAGCCCATAACCCTAACCCTGCCTGTGAGTTCTTTGCCTATGCTTACCTGATGTATTGCAATAAAAAATAATTCAGAAAAAGGTTGCATTCCAACATGAAAGGAGTATTTTTTTAATACTGCTAAAGAGCCACTTGTAAGCTCGGGGAACGATCTTGTCTCTGCTGTCAGACAGAGGGCACTCATTCAGAAACATTCCCTTAGCTTTGAGGAGGGGGCTGCACAGCCAAAGGGTGTCATACAGGGAATACGTTAGGGTCCAAATGTGTGGGATATGACACCCTCAGAGCCCAGGCTGTGGAGCCAATATGTTTCAGGGTTGGGAACAACACACCGTTTGCACTGATGACATCTCCATGTGCAGACTGTCAAAGAGCTGTTGTGCAGGATATCTGATGCATTGAATAATTTAGGGGCCAAAGAACCTGCCCAGTGTTATACAAACACAATCTCATTTCATTAAACCCTGCCCAGCTGTTTCATGTCATTTCTGTCAATCCAAGAATGGAACAAATGAATGAGTGCAGTTATTGTTTTTACAGTGTTTCTCTACAGACAAGTTATTATTATTAGATTTAGAGAACTCACTGCTCCATGGTTTCAGTTTCTCCCCCTCCATAACCATGAAGCATTAGCACAGCAGCCACCATGCACATCTGTAATGTTTATATATATATATATATATATATATATATATACATATATATATATATATATATATATATATATATATATATATATATATATATATACATATATATATATATATATATATATATATATATGCTTC
>NW_011353270.1:0-1453 GCF_000735185.1 Notothenia coriiceps
ATGATTCCATGTCAGGTCCTCAGTGATGTGGACCCCGAGGAACCTGAAGCTGCTGACTCTCTCCACCGTAGTCCCATTGATGGCGATGGGGGCGTGTCCCTCTCCCTGCTGCTTCCTGTAATCCACAATCAGCTCCTTTGTTTTGCTGAAGTTGAGATGGAGGTTGTTATCCTGGCACCAAGATGTCAGTTTTCGACAATGACTCTGTACGCCGTTTTGTCGCCGTCGGTGTTGTACTACTTACGTACAATCTTGAGAATTTCAATTTTCTTAAAATAATGTACTTTTACTTCACTACATAATTTAAGACCTTATGTTACTTAGCATATTTTAATTAATGATGTGAAATATAATCAAATATAATAATAATAATAATAAAAAATAATAATAATCACACTTTAATTAATACATCAATAATTATAATCAAAACATATGATATATATTATTCTGAAATGGACCAATCTGCACAATGACTACTTTTACTTTTGGTAGTTTAAGTATATTTTGATGCAATTTATTTTACTTTTACTTAAGTAACATTTTGAAGGCAGGACTTTTACTGTCACAGAGTATTCCTACACTCTGCTACTTCTGAAGCACTTTATGTTGGGTTTTGCTTTCATATGCCAACCACCTGCTAACATACATGTTTATTCCACCGTTTAAGGGTCCTTATCGCTAGTTGCCATGTGTGAGCAGTAATAGAGTGTTCAATATGTAGGGTGTGTGTGTAATGCTGCTGTGTACAGGGAGTGCACTTTCATCCAGCTTTATAACATGTTTGATGACAGGTCCATGAATAAGTAACCGGCAGCCTTGGGTTGTTTTGTCTTGTACCTATTGATGGCATTCAGAGACCTGATATGACTTCCCAACTCCAACCACATCAAGGAATTCTGGATAATCAATGCTTTTGACGCTTCCAGCTAAAATATGTATGACTGATGTCAATATCAAAGCTGAGTATGCGTATCTGTTCATTCTCTTCCTGTGAACTCTTTTGAAATGTGTTAATTAGTTTCAGTTTGTTAACTGCATATTGCTTTGAACGTCATTTCACACTAGCAATTTACTGATTTGCTTTAGACAAAACATAAATCAAATAAAAGCACAACGCTCAATATGAAATCCCTCATTTGGTTTATGATGTGGAATATTGGTCCTTGTGATGGATTTTATTTGATTATATTTGCGCATGCTCTGCACCGACATGTACAACAGTTTAATTAAAGGAGGGTAAAGCTTGAATTCGAATGTAATTGAAGAGTAAATTGAATTATTGTATTTATTCAGTTGTGTTGCCCTCTGGGTGTTCTGTGGATTTCATTTTACACAGTTATGACACAGACATGACACACACACACACACACACACACACACACACACACACACACACACACACACACACACACACACACACACACACACACACACACACACACACACACACAAA
>NW_011353271.1:0-2523 GCF_000735185.1 Notothenia coriiceps
GTCCCGGCCCTAATATATATATATATATATGTTTATAAATGAATAAATGTGTGTATATATATATAAAATAGTATCATTAAATAATGCTGTCAGATAAATGAAGTACACAGTAATAGTCAAGGTTATATTCAATATTCTGCACTTACACCAGCTGAAAAGATATTTAAAACGTCTTTTGTTTGTCCTGAAAACGACATTTGAGGATACACAAAGGCTATTTATAGATGATGAAACACCAGTAATACAATCTCAGGACGACATTTGAGGATACACACAGGCTATTCTGATAAGATATTTAAAACGTCTTTTGTTTGTCCTGAAAACGACATTTGAGAATACACACAGGCTATTTATAGATGATAAAACACCAGTAATTCAATCTCAGGACTCTTCGATATGGCTTTGATTACAGGATCGTTTACTTTCAGTCAACAAATCCTTTGGAAAGACAAAAAACAACTATTCAATATCCTGCTTTACCGCGACCGCCGAAGATGAAGTCTATGACGCTATCACGTAGTGCTACCTCGATCCTTGCGTAATGCGGAAGTGGGCGTGGTTAAATCTAAACTGGGTTGGAAAAACGATAGACGCGTCCGGGTCCGTATAGGTCGGCGTCTGGGTCCGGATCCGGACCGCGGTCCGCCTGTTGCCGACCCCTGGGGTATGTAATCTCTTCTTTCTTTCTTCACATACTTTAAGCACCATCTCATTACATGGACTGGATGGACTTTATTCACAACAGAGTTTATAAAAATGCAAGAAAAGCCATTGGAGTGACAGCGGCTGTGAAGAAACCCAGACCACCTGGCTCCTCTGGACCTCTTCACTCGCTGCTAGAAAAGGTATTACCATGAGCGTGTTCAGTTCAGCGTGGCTAATAATATAGCTAAATGTGAACAACTTTGCTTGTTTTGCCATTACACCTCAGGCTGAGCTCAGTTCAACATACCAATTGTTGCTATTTCCACAGGATGACAGCAGCTCTCCAGTCTTCAAGCACACAGGCTCACTCAGAGCTCAGGGCATGAGGTAATGCCTGAGCCGCACGCCAGATATCCATGAACAGGGATACCAAATCAGAGCTAAATTTAGAGGACTGTTAAGTAGACGCAGTAACAATTCTATCAATCAAACAGGCTGACTCCCTCTCATGTTTTACAAAATAGGATTTTCTACATTTTATTGCCATGTATCATGGATTACGACACGACCAGGGCTCAGTTTTATGCTGTCACATTTCGAAGCCTAACTTCAACGTCATGTTTACATCCAGATTTGTCTTTGTGCTCCATACGACCACAGAGTGAACCCCTTGTGGATAAATAGAGCCTGATACTCGGAAGGGAAGCTGCCCCACTGCTCATCCTCAGACTGTTTTGATACTTTGCTCTTTATCTGAGGTGAATCACACGAGCTTCTGGTGAATACCGAGCTGACTGTAAAGTATTAGCCCTTCTCTTACAGGGTATCACACGAGCCTGCCTTAGGGTGTCGCTAAAAGCTCTTAATGCCTTCCACCTTGCTGCATTACCACTTTTCCCAGGAGCTGGACTGTCTGTCAAACTGCCTTCTTTGCAAAAAAAATAACTGCATAAGAGTAAAAGCTTAGACATTATGGAAATATATATGTAGGCTAATTATACATTCAAGGAAATAAGTTAAAGTGGACCTATCATGCTAAAAAAAAAAAAAGAGGGGGCTGAGCTCATGCGGGAGATTCTACCGGCAGATTATGTAGTGATGAAACTTCATATCATGGATTATCAAGGATTATTTCTGAAACAGTATGGAGCTCAAAGGCTTTCTCTCTTGCCGGTATACCACAAGGTGAGTTTCTTTTTATTTCCTGCTTTTTCACACACATGCTCTCCAGTACAGGTTAGCTCTGAGTGTTAGCGATGCTAATGTAAACATGCACCGACCATATTACGTCCAAAACAGTCGGGCATTGTTTCTGATAGCAACGTTTCTGATAGGACCGTGGGTGTAAAGCCAGCCTACATTTCCGATATTACGTCATATCGGACGCAAATCTGGATCAGCTCCGTTGTAGCCCCGTTTTTAGCGATTTGGGTACGGAGGAAAAAAGAGAGGGTTTTATTTTCTGATGCTGCGTGAGTTCCCTGACACACCGGGGACACATATTTATGTATAAAAGGCATCAAAAAGTGCATTTTGCATGATAGGTCCCCTTTAATATAAACACTGACAGACAGATATGGAGTGCCTAGTTAATCAAAACGAGAACTTTAGTGTTTAAACAGCCAAGTATAAAGAAATCACAAAATAAGCTAAAGACACTGTAGGATGGGCGGTGGGGGTGGCAGGGCCATCGCTGCCCTACTGAAATCATGTCAACAATCTTGAGGAAGTTCGTCCAGTTAAAAAATTCCCTTTTTAAGAATATCAGTCATTATTCCAGTCAGAATTCAGTCGTGAGTAGGGCTGCAACAAACGACTAATTTGATAATCGATTAATCTATCGATTAATGAAACGATTAATCGATTATTCGGATCGTT
>NW_011353272.1:0-4921 GCF_000735185.1 Notothenia coriiceps
CAAGTTTAACACACATTCTATATAAGGTGACATTAAAATGAATATACCAGATTGAACTTTCCTGCCATAACACGTTACTTTAATACTTCAAATAATTCAAATAATACTTATTTTTGAAAAGAATAACAAATTAGAAGCAAAAATGAGCCCCATTTATTTTCCTCACAGACAGCAACAAAAGTCCGAAATGATACGATTTTAAATAAAAGCAATAATCGTGGCTTGATATTGAGTAAGAACATGTTTTTATGAACCACACAGCTTCCGGTCTTCCTATAACACGTAATGCCGTGAGACTACCAACAGAAATACATTGCTTTTAAAATCGTGCTGTGCAACACGAAAAAAAAGGGGAAAGACTACCAATAGAAATACATTGCTTTTAAAATCGTGCTGTGCAACACGAAAAAAAGGGGAAAATCGTGTTGGTGAACACGAATCAATAGATTAAAAATCGTGTTGGTGAACACGAAATACCGTGAGACTGGGTTGAATATGCACACATATATATTAGTGATCATTTTGTCGAACTAGTAAGTTGAATAAGGCAACTAGTGTGAAAGAAAGCTCAACATGATTAACAAATATCTCACAAGTAACAAGCAGTTACTCCGTGAGGTGTAACTAGTTAAAAGAAAAACCTAATTGTTTGATTAATGTTCTGCTTTTAGTTATTTATATTTTTGTCTACATTTACTTTACATTTACTCACCCTGACATATCTAGATGTATACTACGTCGTCTTCCCAGTTTCATATTTTATTTTCTCAATAGGACTGGTTTACGAGGTCTGTTTAACCTTCCTTTTGTCTGTTTTTGTTCAGGGCATGGATGAAGGTGCCATCACCGAGGCCATTGAGAACACGACAGTTGCGATTTATGTTCTAAAAGAACATGCTTCAAGTGAAGAACCAGAGGACATTGGAATTGTCCTTGAAGGCATCAAGGTGTTGCCTAACCTTGATAATGTAGCATTAGCCATTGCAATGCTGTTCGGACTGATGTATGCGCTTAATTTCAACTACCCTGCTGACCTCCGCTACACTTTTGAGGTCATGGAACTGGACAGCGGCAAACTTTCCAACAAAACACTTGCTCTGAAAAACAGGCTCTTTCAGTGAAAGGGTTAGAGAGACTGCACCGCGAGCGATGAACCATAAGACATTCGGTTCAAGGTTTCTTTGGGATTATTATACAATTTAGACTTTATTTCAATTATTAAGCTCTTATTCAAACAGGTTTAAACTTTGTTTTACTGCTCTGAACCCAAAACGTTTGAACCATTCTCAGGGTATTTTGGGGTATCGCTGTACCAAAGACTTTTTATGTGTTTACTGTTTATATATATTTCTTATTTTCTGATTTAAATAAGACATGAAAGTACAGTTCAAATGTTTGTAACCCAAGAAGTTTTAACCATTCTCAGGGTATTTTGGGGTATCGCTATACCACAGACACGAAAGTACAGTTTAAAGGTTTATAGCCTTTTGTGTTGTTTTGCTCTTAAGACAATTAAAAAAAAAAAACTGTTTTTTATTTGTTGCAATGATCTATGTTTATTCTTCAGGGAAGAAAGTTAAAACGGGTTTGACAAATTATTTGTTTTTGTTTGTAAATCCAGAGATTCTACTGTCACTTTTGTTATTCAAATTGATAACAGAGCACTAGCTCTATTTTGCTTTGTTCGCTTGAAATTGTGGTACTTGTGATGCTGTTTTTAGAATAGAATAGAATAGTTTAACATTAAACTATTCTATTCTATTCTAAAAACAGCATCACAAGTACCACAATTTCAAGCGAACAAAGCAAAATAGAGCTAGTGCTCTGTTATCAATTTGAATAACNCTGGGAGGGTTATGGACCAGAGGAACGCTCCTGGATCCCATCAAGATTTGTTGAGGATCAAACTCTCATGAATGACTTTTTTCGCCAGCACCCTCAGGTTCCTGGGCCGTCAGGAGTCGTCCCTAGAGGGGGGAGTACTGTCATGTCTCGCAAATTATGTTAGTTAGTTTTTGTCTTTGTCTAGTGATTTTCCCCTTTATTTTTGAATAGTAACCTTCCCTCTCGTTTCAGATACTCTGACCTCCCTTCCTTGTGTGTCTCCCACTCCTGTGATTGTCGACCCCGCCCCTGATTGTTTCCACCTGTTCCCCATTACCTGGTGTATTTATTGTCCTCGTCTCCCTTTGTCCTGTGCCAGTTCGTTTCGTTCCTTGTGACTACCACCAGCATTAGCAATCCAGGATTAACCCCAAGCAGAGCTTTGAGCCACGTCTTGTTTAAGTATTTTTGTTGTTCATGCTCCTAGTGTTTTTCCTCTTTAAGAGTGATTTTGTTTTTGTACCACTATCGTTGAGCTTTGGTTTGAATAAAACCTTTTTTTTGTTAAATTCTGTGAGTTGTGCATTTGAGTTCATACCCGTTTAATCAGTCGTAACACATGGCTATACAAACGTATAAAGGTCCATATTGATGGTTGTTTAGAGTGTTTAAGTATTTTTGTATGCTAACCCGGAAGTTAGCGTCACAAGAGCTCCCTTGTCAGAAGCAATGGGTTCCATTGGATTTTGAAAGATTTCATGTTTACTATACTTACACGTTTTGTTCAGCATTATAATCTTCAAATTTGAACACCACTGATTTCTGATTTTCTTTTTTAAAGATCTCTAATAGACGTTGTTTCCTCTATGCTTCAAAACAGCTTCATATCTTACAGTTCTTTCACTCATCTTTCTTCTGTTTTTCAGTGTTTTCTAATCTAGAAAGCACTGAAAAACATTTTAGCTTAACGTTTGATTTTGAACCTTAAGCTAAAAGAGAACTTCATCACAGTTCTCTGGTTGTGCATAACCACCGCAATACTTAACGCAGCTAATGTTCAGCATGAAGATGTCAAGTTGTCTCATTCAGCCACATGTTAGCAACCCCGTATTAAGACAGGTACACCGTACATGCTTCAAGCATTCACAAGTGGTAGAGCTTTAGGTTTTTAGGACTCATTCCTGCACCACTCCAATATTGTACTCAATCTTGACTCAATTGTTAAAACTTTTAAAAAACTTTTAAGACATAAATTGCAGTTTAATACCTGTTTCACGGCCTATAATTATTAACCAAGTGAATGATCAAGAAGGCCCAACAGCGTCTGCACTTCCTGAGGGTGCTCAGGAAGAACAACTTGGCCACTAAGCTGCTGGTGACCTTCTACCGCTCTACCATCGAGAGCCTACTGACATACTGCATCACAGTGTGGTACGCCAGCTGCACTGAGGCCGACAGGATGAGGCTCCAGAGAGTCGTAAAAGCAGCACAGAGGATCATCGGCTGCCCTTTCCCCTCCCTGATGGACATTTACACCTCCCGCTGCCTCAGTAAAGCCAAAAACATTATCAAGGACAGCTCACACCCCGGCTTTCACCTGTTCAACCTGCTGCCCTCCGGCAGGCGCTACAGGTGTATCAAATCCAAAACAAACAGACTCAAAGACAGTTTTTTCCCAAGAGCCATCATTGCTCTTAACACCTGACATGTGAATCAATGTGACTCTGTACATATACATATACATCATTACTATTATTATTATTATGAATACACACTATTATTATTATTATTTATTACATTACAGATTTTATTTTTATACTCCTGGAAATAATTACTGCACTTTATTCTTTATTCCTTTATCCCTTATTCCTAAGTATGTATGCTGCGTGTATTTTGTTGTCTTATGTTGTGATGTTTTGTTTTTGTTTTGATGGCACCCTTGAAAGGGAGAAGCATTTATCTCATTGTACATGTTTAATGACATTAAACTATTCTATTCTATTCTATTCTAAAGTCTTATTAATGTTTATCGTCTGTTGGAAACTATATTTAGATATTTAAATACTTAGATTATTTAATTCAACAGTGATTTAAGCCTCTAGATGTATTATTTATCATTACTGGATATTTCCTCTGTAGATTATATATTTAGCATTTCAGGGATTTAATAATTATTACTGTTCAACATTGATTCATCAAAGCTGCCTCCTTTCTGCAGGGGGCGCTCTGTGATTGACAGCTCATTGGACCAAACAGAACTTCAGCTCTAAGCGCTCTGCACCAATCAGAGAGCACCTTGCCGGTATTTTCTCTTTACGCCCCGCCCTTCATCTGGGAGAGGATCTGTTTCCAGGGCCCTTTCTCATTTCTCTAACTCCCCTCCTCGACTCCTATCCTCGATACTTAGTCCCGCCCACAGGAGATGCGAGCCGAGGAGCCGAGGAGGGGAACCGAGGAGAGAGGAGGGGAAGCAGCAGGCGGTTAGAGAAATGAGAACTCCTCTCCTCTGCGCGGTCATATTTAAGCGACGTCCGTTAATTATGACGTGGCAACAGCTGCATCAGCTGTGAGTGTTTTGTTAGAGCGCTGTATTTTGTAATCTCTGTTAGATCAACTGAACATTGTTCCCCCACATATTTACTTTTAATTCCATTTGCAACAAGTATGACACGAATGTATGAGTATGTTCGACACATACTAGCATCTCTTCTGTATTGGGCAGCACTAAAACATTATTATAAAAAGTACCCTACAAATAAAGGGAGACATATAGGCTACATGAGGCTTATGTACGTTTCATATATTCACACATGCACACATACAAACACACACAAAAAAACAATGACTGTCTATACACTATAGGCTATGTTAACCTTTTTAAACTAGTAGGCTAAATGACATGATAAATCATCAACTCACACCTCTTTCACAAAACACCTGCAACGAATTTCTAATCCAAGTAATTAACGAATCATGAGAACGATCCTGTACGGAATGTCTTCCAAAGTACTGAGTTAAACAAAAGTCACATCAGCAGACTTGATACAAAAAGCAACACTCTAAATATTAGTTCACACGGACCTGGATATATATTCGG
>NW_011353273.1:0-1981 GCF_000735185.1 Notothenia coriiceps
TCTCGCATCTTACGGAGGTGGAGCTAAGATGCCAGGAAGGGACGCGAGTGAGGGAAAGGAGGAGTCGAGGAGGGGTATTGGGATGAGGCTAAGGAATTCAATGTATGATGGTTGGTCCTGCTTTTGTGTTATCGCACAACGGCACGTCCATTAATTCCACAACCACACACATGGATTAACTTCAATTTAATACATTAATGTAGCCTTTGTTTCTGCTAAAAGAGGTGCCGACCAGCTGGGGCAACAAGAAAATCGGCGAAATCGAGTGTGACTATTATAAAAATAAATAATTATTATATTAATATTGACAATAACAACCGTCCGTCAATATGTGACGGGTTGGGAGTAAGAACGTGTTGCCCTAACATAACTTGTGTTTCTGTAGCACTCCCCTGACTCGGGGGGTTTGCTCTTCCCCTACATGAGCTGCCATTTTCAGAGTGTATTAAGATATTTTCTCCAAAGGTGCAGGATCATACTTGTTAATTAATCAGAGGTGGAAGAAGTACTCTGAATATTAACTTAGGCAAAAGTAGAAATACGACTGTGTAAAAATACTCAGTTACGAGTACAAGTCCAAGCAAGTATTAGCATCAAAATATACTTTAAGTAGCAAAAGTACTTTAAGTACCAAAATTACTCATTATGCAGTATGGCCCATATAAGCACCATATATGTATATACAATAATATAATACAACATTTTGTATTATTAATTATTGATGCAATAATGAGTTCATCACTTCCAATGTTCCACTTGGTAAAGGTGGGGTTTATTTGAAGCACTTTATATACTACTGGGTTGCTTAACTTATAATAATATATGATAAGGACTTATTTGATACCTTTGATACCAGAGTCGCTTGTAACTAAATACCTCAAATATATGTAGAGGACTAAAAAGTACAACATTTGCCTTCAGAATGTGGAGTAAAAGTATGAAGTAGCATGATGTTAAAATATTCTATAACTATTTTTTACTAAAGCCCCTGTCACACTGTCCCGAAATTGATACCTGATGGACACACGATTAAGGAAATGTTCAAATTCGGCTCTGATCGTAACAACATCGGGCCATTCGTGAGGGCATCTTAAGCCATCGTATGACCGCCGGTGGAGTTTCTCAGGCTCCGGCAGCAACTTCGGGAGCGTTGGCAACATCTTTGGCATCACAAAGCATTGCCGAAGGACCTTGTGAAGGTTCATTTTCGTGTTGACTTCGTGTGTCCATTTTGCCCTTCGTAAGGCATTCTGAGGGCATCTTAAGCCATCGTATGAGC
This sequence comes from Notothenia coriiceps, assembly GCF_000735185.1. NCBI lineage: Eukaryota > Metazoa > Chordata > Actinopteri > Perciformes > Nototheniidae > Notothenia > Notothenia coriiceps. Next base: position 1,280 of record NW_011353273.1, read on the forward strand.
GCCGGTGGAATTTATCAGGCTCCGGCAGCAACTTCGGGAGCGGTGGCAAAATCTTTGGCATGCCAAAGATGGCTTAAGATGCCCTCACGAATGACCCGATGTTGCTACGATCAGAGCCGAATTTGAACATTTCCTTTATCGTGTGTCCATCTGGTTGTTTTATTCACGCACAACAAAATCATGTAAACATATTATGTAAATAACCCAATTTGTGTTTTGTGAAACCAAAAAGGATATAATATATTATTTTGAAGGCGAGGAAGTTGTTGTTGCTATGAAAACAACATGACAGAGAAAACTTAATATCTTCTACAGTATAAAGACGGAGAAAGTAAAGAACAAAGTCTGAAAATATCAGTACAGTATCATAATACTTTAACATAATTGTTTGTGTTACTTTCGTTGCATTTGTATGTCTTAAATGTAATGTAAATGTTGCCTTCGTGTGTGGTTCGGGGCCATCTTCGTGCGAAATTCACAATTCCATATTCGTGTGTCCATCGGGTGTCAATTTCGGGACAGTGTGACAGGGGCTTTAAGAGAAGACCAGGAAATGATGGATACACGGATCGTGTTCAAATCAATAGGCTCTATCTATCTAATGACTCTAAATAATAATGATCACGCCACCAAACACACATTCAGACTAAAGGAACCAGCCTGTTTGGAAAATGAGAGAAGTAGAAAGTACAGGTATTTGGG
>NW_011353274.1:0-1824 GCF_000735185.1 Notothenia coriiceps
CTAATTTAACAGGTTCATGATTGTGTTTATGGTGTTTACTACAATGTGTTGTCATGGTTTATTGTTCATAAAACACATCATTTTTCTCATATTGTTCTTCTGAATCTATCTGTTTACGCCCTCTGGCTGAAACACTCAGTTTTATCACCTGTCTCTTTAAGCCTCAGTCTGCTCTGATTGGCTTATAGGAAAAAATGAGTTCTAGGAAGTGTAGCCACATCTGAATATCCCTTTGAATCACATGTTTTTTTAGAGAGGGGGTCAACAACAATCGGATTCTGTTTGTGTATCTTCTAACAGTTTGTGGGATTGCCATGCACTTCAGATATCCAAATGCAAACAAACTGAACAATGCGGGATTTCATGCCCAGTTTATAATGTTCGGAGAATGGCTTCTTTATATTTAAATATTTTGAGAAAGTAAAAACACAATAACTAATGTGTAGCAAATGGATAAATCAGCTGCAATAGCCTGTCCTGCTCACTAGCTTACTACAGGAGCTGAGCATTTCCACAAGCATGTAAGTATGTTGTATGTACGGGTATAAGAAGGTCCATAACACACTATATTAATTGTGTCTTCATTGTTTCGATTACCCAGCTGCTCTGTGTCTCTATGGGGCAAGCGGCTGTATGAAAATGACACGGCTATATGACATGGAGATCTCTTATTTCCTCATTCCTCGGGACATGTACTGTCACATCCCATTATGGTGGCTCAGCATTGGGAATAGAACCGAGCCTGACAGACTGAGATGAATTTAGCTATAGCGATCTTGTCTGGAATAAGCTTTAATAGATTACATTTTATGGTGATGCGGCCTGTCCCTTGTCGCTCAATGTGCACTTATCCTGTGAGCTTTACACATGCATAGTAGGGCACACAAACACACAACCCCAAACAAACACACCCGCCCACTCTCATCAAGACTCTATCCGTCCCGATCGCTTCCTCTCTGTCTATTACTTGTCGCTTCATCACAATATTACGCCACTTGTGTCTCTGACGAGATTTGGAGGCTCCCTGAGTGATGCATCTATTTTCCTTGACATTAAGGAATCAGATGGGCTAATGGTAACTGCACTAAAATTGCAAAGAACGAAAAAAGTATTGTGCTGATTCGCCCTTGTCTATCCACTCTATTTTTATCAGGACAGGCCCCGGAGCGACGGGGTTGTTAGCAGCTAATGGTGGCAAAGCAACACAAAACCTCAAATTGCATTTGGCACTGGGGATTTAAAGGTTTAATAAAAATCACTTTTACCCACAATGCCCCCCTGCCCACCCATTCCTTCCAACCACCAGCTCTGGTTCTCAGTGCTCTCCTCATATCTGTGCACTCCAATTACACTCCTGAAGTGCACCCTTGGTTTATGGCTGTGTAGCTTTCCGCACTTGAGATAGATTTTCAATTACAGCAGCATAATGTAAGATTCATACATTTTATGATTCACGTACACCAGGGGTGTCCAAACTACGGCCCGCGGGCCAACTGCGGCCCGCCAACCATTTTTAATTGGCCCGTTTCAAAGTCCAAAAGTATAATGGACTATGGCCCACACATAATATTTGCGTTTAACTGTATTGTACTTCTTAGTTTCAACACTAGATGGAGCTACTGTCTTTAACAAGGCAGCGTCCCTACAAAGCAAGCAATCAAAGAAAAAATTTGCTCAGGGTCACCAGAAATGGCGGAACCAAAAAGACGCAAGATCGCAAGTGAGTGCAGAAAATTTCAGACTCGGTGGAAAAATGAATATTTTTTCATAGAAACCAAGGGGAAGTGTGTGTGTTTGATTTGCAATGAAACGGTTGCCGTTATG
>NW_011353275.1:0-1900 GCF_000735185.1 Notothenia coriiceps
TGAACATATTTGACAGTGATTTAATTGTAATACACGTTTCAAAATGATGCCGAAGTAACAACATACTGATACCGGATGGAAAAAATCATGAATTAATGCTTTGACAAGTCTGCAGACAGACGGCAGGCGAAAAACCCTTTTAAAATGCGTGTTTTCTAAATGGAGCTTGGCTAACCTAACGTTATATATGCTCCGACCGTCTACACTCACAACAACGGCCTATACAGACATAAATAAACCAGCGACTGTATTCGCCATGATACAGACAGTATGTGGTTTGTACTTGTTTTACTTTGTCTAGTTTCTGAACAGATATGATAGAGCTGTGAGCTCTGAGTGCTAAGAGCTAACGGCTGTGTTGTTTCTCTGGGGCGCTCATTGAAGATGACGTCACGGCTCCGCCTACACTGCGTTACTATAGTAACTACCCCAGTTCCTAAACTGTAATGGAAGCGCAGCATTAAAGTGAGCCGGGCCTAATAAGGCCTAACCAAACCGAGCAAGGCCGAGGCCTGTGTTCCAGCTTAAAACCTTCTCCTCGCACTCAGGCTGTTTCTGTTCGCTCGTGAAATGTCTGCTCTCAGATTTATTCTGTTTGCACTTGGATCTTTTGTGCAACAACCCTGTCAAAATCCCCCTGTGGGGATTCCCCACAGTATTGAGTATGTAAGTCGCTTTGTATAAAAGCGTCTAACAAGTAACATGTAATGTAATGCGCTATAAATGCGGTTGCCAGGTCCACATTAGGTATACAGCGTACGCCGGCTAAAAATCAACCAATAACCCAGCAATGTTAATGATGATATCTTCTCTGTTATTTTCAGGCATTCAAAGGGAACAGAGGGGCACTGAGGGCATCATATCAAGTCAGCCTCCACATTGCCAAAGCAAAGAAGCCCCATTCCATCGGGGAGCAGCTGATCAAGCCTTGTCTTAAAAGATGTGTGTCTCTCTGTCTTGGGTGAGGATGCAGCGAACAAAATTGAGTCTGTCCCACTCTCAAACAACACCGTTGCATCCAGAATCAAGGATATGTCAGCTGACATCCAAAAAACAGTCACAGAGGAAATACTGCAGCACAAATTATTTTCACTGCAGCTAGACGAGTCTGTGGATGTTGCTGGGATTCCCCAGTTAATGGTCTTTGCCAGGTACATTAGTGGTAAAGATATCAAGGAGGAGTTCCTATTCTGTGACCAGCTGCACACAACAACAAGGGGAGAGGATATTTTCAGAGTGGTGGACACACATTTGAAAGAACTGAAATTAGAATGGGAAAACTGTATAGGGTTTTGCACTGATGGTGCAAGGAGCATGACTGGGTGCAGGTTTGGTTTTGTGGCTCATGTACATAAAGTGGTCCCAAATGTGAAGGTAACACACTGTATTATCCACAGGGAGGCTTTGCTGCAGCTGCAGCAGGACTTAGGTGAGGTTCTTGATGTGGTTGTTAGAGTGGTAAATGTAATAAAAAAGCGACCACTACAATCAAGGCTCTTCAGAGAGCTCTGCAAGGAAATGGGGGCAGAGCATGAGCACCTACTCTTCCACTGTGAGGTACGGTGGCTCTCCAAGGGAAAAGTTCTACAGAGAGTGTGGGAGCTGAGAGAGCAGGTCATGGCTTACCTGAAAAATGAGGACGCTAACCTTGCCAAGCATTTTGAGGACAAGCGCTGGTTGGCAAGATTTGCCTACCTTGTGGACATTTTTAACAAGCTCAACATGCTGAACACCAGCCTTCAAGGAAAAGAGAACAGCATATTGGATCTTGAAGATGGAATACAAGGATTCGAAGCACGCCTTGGTCTGTGGCATTCCCAGCTGGTTGCAGGAGAACTGGCAATGTTTCCTGTCCTCACTGCCTACCAAGTAAGCACCGGTCTTCCCTTGAGTGACTCTG
>NW_011353276.1:0-11043 GCF_000735185.1 Notothenia coriiceps
TCCCTCACTGAGAATATAAGTACAGGCAAACAGTGTCAGGCTGTGTTTAAGACGAAGCATGAAGCAGGAAACATATTGGCCTTCCTCATGTCCTTGGTGCTTAATTAAAAAGTTACAGTATTTATGAGCGAGAGAGCGCAATACATTATTATTTCATGAGCTATGGTTTTTGTTTGAGGCTGGTTATTACAAATGACCATGTTAGGACTAATTACGGGCACATATCATTCATAAGCACAGCTCAGAATAACAAATATTACCTTGTATTAAATCTATATTGCTGAAATATGATTTGCTTACAGTTTATTTAATAAGGTAGGGCCTAAACATATTCATATAGTGAGGCTGTAACATATTCATGCTGGCACTTCAATATTTAAAAAGATTAAGCATATTCAGTATATTTAATCACACAGTGGTGAATATGAATAACTGCGTGTGTGTGTGTGTGTGGGGGTGTGTGTGTGTGTGTGTGTGTGTGTGTGTGTGTGTGTGTGTGTGTGTGTGTGTGTGTGTGTGTGTGTGTGTGTGTGTGTGTGTGTGTGTGTAAACATATATAGCAGCTTCAGCATTCTAAATATTATTATTCTTCTCCATGCTATGATTAATAGGGACATAAAGCCATATCTTCATCTCATATATCTTAAAAATTATACAGTCCTCTTTTGTAATGTATTACAATAAGTGTCACTATAACAGTGATAATGGGTTGGGAATTAAAAGAGCATACTGTATCCACTAGCATTGTACCTCTATTACCTCGCAAGTGCACTTGATGTTTAATTGAGACATGACCAAATCATTGCCAATTCAGATAATTGCTGGATAGGAACTTTAGTTAAGAGATTGGAATGCAATTGAGTTATGGAATAACTTTTATTACAGGCTAATTTAGACTCTTCCTCTCTGACATTGTCTGTAATAAAGCATTTGAAATGTTCATCTGCTAACCTTTACATTGTTAGCAATCTCGCAAGAGCAACTAAGTTGGAAAGTCAGAGTAGGGATATTTTGAGCAGCGTTAAATAAAGAAATGTCTGATGTAATTAGAACACATTTTTAAGAGAACTTGCAGCAGCCCTTGTTTTGAGTTTTACACACGGCATTTGCTTCATGTTTCCACCTTTCTCTCCCCCTTAGCTGTATATATTCGTCTATACTTTATATTACCAATAAAGGCAAATATTAGATCAAAAGAGTCAATATTTTGAGCACTTTCTAGGCAAAGATTCAAGTTTGAGGAGATACAAAGTTAAGGCGTATGACATATCAGGCCTTATTTACCTCATGGAAGCATCAGTCAGACAAGTAATGTCAACTTTGCCACCTGCTCCATTTCAGTTTCTTTTTTCCCCCCCCTGTCTACAGCTCCACAGAGCCTCAGTTTGGCAGGAAACTGCGTGGCCTGAAGAGTGGACGGATCCTTTGTTCATCCATTGGAGTAAATGCAAAAGGGTTTGAATATTTGTTCTTGATATAATAGTATTTTAGTGGTTTTGCTAAATGTGCTCAAGAATTCAGAGACATATGCATAGTTAATTGCAATTGCATAGCTTGAAAAACCAATTACTTTGAGTACCAATCAAGACAAATCAGTGTGTTTTTCAACAGTAAGCTAGCTAATTAAACACAAAAGGAATTTGCCTTTGAAGATGAAAACGTGAAGAGACTAACGTGTTTTTAATCTTATTTATTTTTGCAAGGTGATCCTCACAATTTCTTAAACAATGTGAAGAGGGCCTAAGCGGCATAACACAGTCCCTTCTGGAGACACAAAGTGCTATAAAACGTGTGCAGTTGTACGCACGTAAACACACTTTGATGTGTACAATCTGAATACCTCAACAACAAATAAGGTATCTTGCTTCTGACATTTTTTGCTTTAGGTTGTAGTATGTGGCTTAGGGGTGCTAGCATCTACTGACCAGAGGGTTCATCCCGCCCCCTGCATTTAACATGTCAAAGTGTCCTTGGGCAAGAGACCCTACCCTGAAATTGCTGCCGTAAGTAATACACTAGTTTGTCTGGATAAAGCCTCAGCTAAAAACATCATGTATTTTGGATTTTCTTCAAACTGAATACACCAGGAGAGGAAGGAAGACACCACCACATTGACCAGAGATGGCAAAAGTACACACATCCTTTACTCAAGTAAAAGTACATATACTCGTGTTTAAAAATAGTTTGGTAAAAGTAGAAGTACTGACTAAACTTCTTTACTCAAGTAAAAGTAAAGAAGTATGGGCTTCGAAATGTACTAAAGTAAAAAGTACCCATAACTACCAACTGTTTTAAAGAGTAACTGACCTTTCTATTTATTAATAGAACAATAATGTAATTGTTAGCTAATGAATGTTTCCATGCTGAACAACGGCAAAATGACACATTTTCCATTGGTCGCTGTTCTTTAGAGAAGACCAGGAAATGATGGATACACGGATCATGTTAAAATCAATAGGCAAGCAATGACTCTTAATAATAATGATCACGCCACCAAACACAGAATAAAACTAAAATAACAAACCCTTGTTTTGAAAATCTAAGAAGTAGAAAATACAGGTATTTGTGTTAAAAATGTAAGAAGTAAAAGTCAAAAGTCGTCAGAAAAATAAGTAGTGGGGTGAAGTACTGATACCAGAAAAATGTACTTAAGTACAGTAAAAAAGTATTTGTACTCCACTACTTCCCACCTCTGACAGTGACAACCATTACTCTATTTCAGCAACTTAATCAATATGACAACAGTTACTCCTCAGACATGGTCATAGGAAACTTTTTCCATGCCAAACTTTTTATTTTTCAATGTCAGTTCCAATCTCTGCGCCATGTAACCCCTCAAATAAATAGGGAGCTGTCTGTTCACCAGACCCTGGGCCCTGTTAGACACTGCAATGACAGTCAATTAGCCTGCTTCTCATACACAGACATGTCAGTGGTTGGCCTTCCAAAACGCACACACCTCTAGTAATGGTGTCATGATATAATCAGAGGTTTCCACGATATATAAACACAGTTCAGCATGATTCACCTGATGTCTGGAAAAGGTAAAAAAAACAATCAAATAATCCTCGTCAGTGGGGGGGGGGCCTGCAGTTGTAATTGACGCGTGTGATGAGACTAATAAGCTCCCCTGTGAAAGCATCAAAGAACAAGGGGGGGATAATGAGATTTCTTTTTATATAACTCCTAATCAGTTTCCCTTTTTTCGTTTGTTCCTTTTGTGCCATAACCTTCAGCCTCTCCTCCCACTCTACTGTAGACGGTCTATAGGTGCATCAAACAAATGTAAATTGACATGGTTGAGAATAATCATTTCTTCCAATATATACTAGCCTTTGAATTGGCCTTATTTCAGGTTGTATCAGCAATGGTAACAAACAATATATTGATGTTCTTTTTTTCCTCCACACTGCCAATTAAACGTCCTATTTTTATTTATAGATTTCTCTATGATGGCATTTTGATAGTTTGTTTATGTTCATATTGTGGGAAACTTGGTTGATTAGTCTTGTAAGATCCGGCTTATACTGTTCTTCAAGTGGCTTGGTTTTTATGCTTTTCCTGCCATCCAAAAAGCAGATTTCCCCCCGTAATTATTAAAAGTATGTCTTCAAACAAACTGGAATGAATCTTGTTGGGCCAATAAACCACTGTGCAGGGAATAATTTATTAGAGTTAGTTGAACAAGACTATTTTTAAAATGGAAAAAGTAAACTTACCTCCCCAGTATACTTTGTCAAAACAGCTCTGCACTTGCCTCTGTAAGTTTTAAATATAGACATTTTTTGAAGCTCTAACCATAATGTGTGGTGTTTGTTGCATTTGTGACAATACCGAGCTATAGTGTAGTATTATACAGTTGGAGATATTTATATCCTAGGTAAAGTAATATAAAACATTCACTTATAAAATCAGTGTCTAAACCCCCGGCCCCTTCATTCTACATTTCCATGTCTCCTTTGGCAAAATACTGAAACCTGAAATTGCGTGAATGTTTGTTGCTCAGGATGAGCAGCAGCTGTCACAAGAGTATAAATGTATGTATAGAAACTGGCTTGTATTGTATAGTGCTTTCAGTTCAAGCTTACACAAGAAAAGTATGGGCTCAGAACAGTCTCATAATACACACATGCACACAGAAGGATTCACACTTGTATTTCATGATCCGCAAAATGATTCACACTTGTGTTTTTCAATGCACACACAAATGTGTTCCGTTTCATATAGGCCTACATGTAAATAAAATCCAAATACAGAAAAAAGTTTTACATATGTATTTTTGAACCACACATATTTGTTTTCCGTTTAAAACCTCTGAACCTGCAAACACAAACCGCTTTCTGTGCACGGATCGCTGTGCATTCGTGTGTGGGTTTTTTGAGACTCCCCTGACGGTCAGCCGATTCGTACTTGTAATTTTTTCTATCTATAGCCAATCAGATGTCTCCTCAATTCTAAGCCAATCACATGAGCGCGCCCCCACGAGGGTAGATTTCTTGCGTTCATGACGTAGCGCTTCATGTACGCATTTTGCGCAGTCCGGAGCTGACAGGTCCATGGAGCCTGACTGCAGGCGCTAATCTCAGGACACCTCCACTCTCAGGACATTGCCACTTTCCGAACAGGAAATGCACGCAAATACAAGCCTTTATATTATTAAGGTACAGCGCCACTTTCCGAACCATTGATGAATGCTTGTGTGTACACAAAAACGGCAGGCAAAACCGTTTTAAATGTGTGTTTCCTGTATGGCGAATACAGCTGCTTTATTTATGCAAATAAATGTCCCCTCTGTGGGACTAATAAAGGTATTCTGATGTCTGTATGAAGTTGTTGTGAGTGTGGAGGGAGCAGCTAGAGGTTAGCTTAGCCTAATCGATCAGTGCACTACGAAGCCAGTGCTAGACAGTGAGCTGTCAACGGGGGGAGCCCCGCCGGTCATTATCGGCCGATATTCACTCTTAGTAGTTTGATCGGTGCTCTCTATAAAGGCTGATCAGGAGAGCTGGATCTGATCGATATGGACATAAACGCGAGTGAAGTATAACCGGACACGAGAGAGAGATCAGATCTGCTGCTGAGTCTGACGGAGACACGCAGCTCTGCATGATCACCTGAAGCTCCGCCCTCTGTTTAGCGAGCTGAACGGACATCGCAAAATGCGTCTATGAAGTGTCATGAACGCAATAAATCATACCCTCGTGGGGGCGCGCTCATGTGATTGGCTTAGAATGAAGGAGACATCTGATTGGCTATAGATAGAAAACATTACAAGTACGAATCGGGCGAGCGTCAGGGGAGTCTCAAGAAACCCACACACGAATGCACAGCGATCCGTGCACAGAAAGCGGTTTGTGTTTGCAGGTTCAGAGGTTTTAAACGGAAAACAAATATGTGAGGATCAAAAATACATATGTAAAACTTTTTTCTGTGTTTGGATTTTATTTACATGTATATGAAACGGAACACATTTGTGTGTGCTTTGAAAAACACAAGTGTGGATCCGGAAATACAAGTGTGAATCCTTTTGCACATCATGAAATACAAGTGTGAATCCTTCTGTGTGCATGTGTGTATTATGAGACTGTTCTGAGCCCATAGAAAAGTGCTATATACTTGCAGTTCATGTGTAGGTTAATGCTGTGGCTGCAATTTAATTCACCATGTTTCTGAGGATAGTGTTTTTTACTCATTTAAAACAAAATGTTATTTCAGTACAGAACGCCATCATTGCTGAAATATCCTAAAATGAATCCAATGTTGAAACAGTATTCAACTATGGAGATTGTATTTGTTTTCCTCCACAATCAAATAATTAGATTTTGTCTCCCTTCAGTAATGCATGTAGCAGAATTTAGAATTTTGATCAAAGAACCGCCTAATGGCACAAAGCTCAGTTTGCAGATGCAGATTCTGAAATAATCCCTTCCATAAACACTATATATATTACCATTTTAAACATAAAGACCCCATTGAACAGGAAATATTCTGCTCTGACAGGCAGCCTGACAAGGTGACACGAGGACTCTTACCATAACAAGTAACATTAGGAAAAGTACATTAAAACGATTTTTGAAGTGAAGGTGTGGTGATTACAGATTCAAAGAAGTAGCAAACAGTTTGACAGTATAATTTTAGAAGAGCAAAATTCGCTCAGTCAGCCTTGTTCTCAATGTATTTGGAATGTATAATGTTTCCAAGCTCAAAGTTTACATTTGATTTCAATCACTGGAGATTGCTTTTATTTTATTCATGCCTGAATCCCACTGACTCTTTCTCTGGTTATCTCTCTCTGGGTTTGTCCTGTTGGGTTATGGCCTTTTCAACCCTTTTGAAAGTAATATTTTTCAAAGAGGCACTTGGCTCGCTGGTAAACCTTTAGTTTGCAATGGAAGACGAATTAGGACAAAATGCATATTGCGTGCCTAAAGAGTCACATCTATAAACAGTGTGATGTTGCTAAACTGTTCTTGCTTCTGTGTCTTGAAAAGTGATGCAAAGAAAAGTGCTGCTTCTGGAGCAATTTGAGTTATGTTTTCCCCCATACAAGGCTGTCTACCATCGGTTTCAGACAGTGATGAATATGCAGCAGAGGAGTTTACTGTCACTGCCAATTATTTTTTTATTAGAATTGAGCAAATTACTTTTTCTCCAACTCCATTTGGACTGTCGTGTTCTATACGATAAGTTTCTCTACAAAATCAGGTCTTCTTGGAGGGTCTCCATGTTCTAGTGCTTCCTCCGCATCATGTGACGCCAGAAAATCCAAGCCATGGTAAGGTCTCTGTTAGCAACCTTTTCCATCATTTATTATTTATTTTTTCACCTTAGTGTTCACTTTCAACACAAATTATACAGAATGCTAAACCTACACATTACTCATACAGTCCATTGTGTCCAATAATGTTGTCAATTCTGAAGTACATTTTAGTTTTAAACTACACATTTCCAGTGTCAAAGTTATAGATAAGTGTCCAAACCACCATCTATTTTGTTGTTGGAATGTTTCCATTTGTTGGCAAGCTGATTTGTGTCAATTTCCCGTCTTCAAAAACTTACTTTCAAAAGTTGATACTTTTCAAAACTCTAAAGTTAGAGGTGCCCGCATCAATTTAGGTATGTTAGGATTTTCTACAGCAGCTCTAATATCTCTACTTGAGAGCATTACAATGTTTTGGGAATTACTCCAAAATCCCTTGGAGGTCTAAAGTCAGTACTGAGTTACATAGTATTTCATTTTTCTCAAAAGTTTAACAGTAAGCGTTTCAGTTTAGTTTAGGTTGTATTGTGAATGTGGCCTATGCATATGGGACTTATAGATACTCATTAGCTATCGTCAAAATATGACCCACTTAATTGAATAAAACAAATATATATATATGGTTCCTAAAGCCACTTTTAAAGTCATTGTTCAATGGTAAGACCAACAACTGTTTGTCACAGTCCTGCTATCATTTCCTGATTTGAATGTCCACATGCATTGTTTCTTTTTTTACCTGTCGAAGAGGCTTTAAAGGAAATATACATAATAGCACCATACACACCTGTGTACACTGTGGGTTGCCTAAAGTACAGCTTATTGCATTCATTCCATTAGTCACTAACATCTCAGCAGATTCTTCTGTTAGATATTATCTCAGCATTAGAGTTATTATCTCAGCATAAGAACAATCTGTTTAAATAAATAAATGATAAATCAGAGCACACAATTGACCAAACATTGACACATGCCAAGCTCCACGACAGTCGTACAAAGATTATATTTAAACTAATTTAGGCTGCATCTACACAGAGACGAAACGGAGAACGAACCGAATTCGATATCAAAAAAGTATTCCGTCCACAGGGTATCGGCTCAAGAAACTTGTCCCTTCACACGAGACCGCTCGACCCGCTGGAGACGCTGTAGTACATATGCCGGGCCTGTAAGTGGCGCTGTATTTCCGCCACAAAATACACCAAAAGCAGCGAAGAAGACCCCCCGAGCATGGTTGCCTGGTTGCCCTTCTGTTTATTCTCCGCGGTGGATTTTGCAACATGTAGTTCATGTATTTCTCCATGTCCACTTGTTGCTGATGGTTGTAGTAAGGGGGCTGTAGATGTTGCACTAACATCTGTAGCATGCTACAGCAGTGAGCAGCAGAGGTGGGGAGAAGCGGGGCTATGGCTTCATCTTTATCAGGAAATTATCGTATAGGACGTACACACAGAGCCGTTAGGCCCCCCAGAGCGTTTCGTCCGCAGATCTACCCACCTTGGGAGCCGTTACCGTTGAGGGCTCCGTTTCTGCGGTTCCGTTACGGCCTCATGTGGACGAACCGTCCATACGATAGAGAACTGTAGCAGATACAATCCGTTTCGTGTCCGTGTTGACGGGGCCTTAGTTCTGACCTCAGGAGACTTTTTTTCCCTTCAGCTAGAAAAGCAACATTTAAACTTTGTAACTGACTATTGCACTCAAGTCAAACTGTTCTCCTCCTACGTTCTCACTGCTATTCTCACCCCTTCCCATCTTATCTGGGCTGAGTCAAGCTGCTTTGTTGTGTCCAGCTAAATAAACTCGACTATCATTTTTTATTTCCATACCTCTCCCACCTTTACCAGCTGTCAACACATTATTATTAATATTGGGTTTTTCTTTGTGAGCTCGAGATATTTGTTGCACATTGGACCAAAACTGATTTTTTTACAACTCACTCACTTTCAAAATGTGTCATGTCAGCATCCAAGCCGACCTTCTGCACAGCATGCTCATTGTTCTGTGGGTGGTCTGGATGTCTCAGTGGTGATTTATTAAGCAATCATTCACTGGTTTACAGTTGTCATTGTTTAAGGATGTGCTTCATCAGCGCAAATACATTAAAAAAAAATGCGTGTGCTTGTAAAGGATGGCTCAGAAGTTAAAAATCGCTATGAGCTGCTTTGGTGTGATTTAGATTAAAGGACTTGCCTGCCCTTACAGTATTTATTTATCTTTTTAGTTTAAACAAAACATTGTTTCAGTTTTTGAGCAGCCATCATTGATGCTACTACCTGTTTTTGCTAAAAACAAGTCAAAATGGCTGCCGTGTAAAATTGTAAAAGCAAAACAGATCTAAGGAAAGTGAAATAGTGAATAGTCTAATGAACTTAAACAAGCTAATTGACTTTGAAACCTTTATGGATGTTCCTGCGAAAAACGCTGAGCATCTCATAATCAAGTTCCAATTAACAAAGTCCTTTTTCAAATCCTGACATCCTCCATCAGGGCTTTCCCTGATACCTTACATCATGCTGTCAGAGGCTGTGTTGTAAGACCGGCCTCTTGTCCCTTAATAGGCACATGTCTTCATTTAATGTTGTGTGCTAATGATGATCAATTACATACGAGGATAACACAGGAAATGGAACACTGCTAATCAAACCTCTGCTGACCTTCAGTTAATTCAGCATTCATCCAAACAGTTACAAATTAGGTAACATAGAGAGCAAAATATAATTAGATTTTTATTAAAATGTGTGTCTATATACGTACAAAGCCTTAGTTTGGTTTTTTGTGTGCTACTTGTGGTCGAGGCTGTGTTATAAAGATAGTAACAATAATGAGAAGAAAAACTTCATCCACCAAACAGGACATCCTTTCCTCCTCCTGTGTTATTTTGAGGAGATAGAAACTGCTCATGACTCAAAGCACCTCACCTGTCAAATGTGTAGAAACAAGTGACATTGACAAGAGAAGCACATTATGTCTGATGAGTGTTGTGGTGCTGATTATCGATACACTGAGGAGTCATTGTAACACAGAATGTCACTGACTGAAATAACACAAACAGACAATGAGGATATTTTTATGACATGTTTTGACATTTGAGAACAGCTGTGATGGAGCAATAATGATCAAATCTATTAATATTATGAATACAAATCTATATACTAAGCACCTGCAGGGGATTAATAATGTTATACAAATATGCCTGAATGATTATTTTGTGTGACAGTGTTATAAGAATATTACATTGTATGTATTTAAAACAAATCCATGATTATGGAATTCAAACACTGCTTCATGACAGTTTATTCAAAATAAATGCAAAGTAAATTTTCCTTACATGTTACCTAGCCCACCTCTCACCTAGCCCTCTGACTGACAGAAGCTCTGTGCTGCTGACAGAGATACACTTTCTCTTTCGCCTCCATATTTAGTCCTACCACCTTCTCCATAAAGGCACCAGACCAACTATATTTTCTTCAGTAATACCAGGCAATAAGCAAACGCTGATGTGCAGTAAAGCCCGCTTACGCTGCTGCGGGATCTACGTTCTGATTGGCTGAAGGCACTTATTTGCCAAACATTTGTTTTCCCGATTGGCTGAGGAACTCTGTGTTGTTGACCCTTTGTGAACTGGGTTACATGTGCGCAAAAAAAAAACATTATACATTATATTTGAAAAAGGGCACTTCTATAATAGTCATAGTCACGCAAAAGAGCAGGTGCTTAAAGGTCCCATGTCATGCTTTTCTGGTTATTACCCGTCCCCTTCTGTGTTATGAAGGTTTTTATGCATGTAAACGGTCTGCAGAGTCAAAACCCTCAAAGTACACCCTGTAGCGAGTAAAACTCTAACACAGAAAATACCTCCCCAAAACGCCTCGTTGGAGATACGTCATTGTCCATTTGATTCTTCCGGGCACGCATGATGTCAACCGTACCCGGAACGAAATGGACCAATCCGTGGAGCCGTTACGTTACGTCCGCGGAGCCGTTACGTTAAGCCCCCGCTGATTGGTCCAAATTGACCAATCCACGGACTTCCTCACACACACACTCAGTGCAAGCAGCTCTGCTGATTTCTCCTTCCTGGCTGCAGGTTGATAACAGACAGTTGGGATCGCGGCGAAATTCTCTCTGCAGACCCATTCTCACAGCGTTTATCAACCTTTTTCTTACTCAATATCAAGCCACACTTATTGTTTTTACTTCGGCTGTGACTTTGTGTGTGCTCAGGATGAGTTTGGCTGTGTTTTGCTGTGTATCGCTAAACAAGGAAACTGCCAAGGCACACG
>NW_011353276.1:11083-13099 GCF_000735185.1 Notothenia coriiceps
GGAGAGTGGGGGCTGGAGCTATTGGAGCTACAACGAGCCGTTAAAGGCAGAGAGTGAAATTCAGTGAATACATGTAGTATACAGAGATACTGTATGAGAAACCAATGTGATTTTGGAAAATTGCACAATATAAATCTATTCTAGTAGACCTCAACAATGGAATTATGATCAGTGGAAATGGCCATGACATGGGACCTTTAAGTCCCCTTTGCTGTCTATCTGTGCGCTGGCATGCTATGGCCCCATAGGTTTGTTAGTTACAGGTGCATTCAGTATTTTCCTTATTAGCCTACACTGAAAAAATGGGAAACAGCAGGTCTTTGAATTTACAAAATTAAATTAGTGTATGCAACGCAATTTATTTATATTCCTCCTGTGAACTTGATTCAATCAAATAATTTGAATGTGTTTATGGAGAATGTTACATTTATTAGATTACTTTACATCGACTGAACGTGATTTAATTGAAAAATTAAAATCAATGTGATCGAGTTTGGTCACCACCGGAAATAGTATATATTTCAAAATGCGCCAGGACGGGTGTGATTGGTTCTCCGGTTCAGAAGGCGGCGGCAATGCACCAATGCAACAACTACGAAAAAAATCAGAAGAAGAAGAAGAAGTGACCGCAAAAAAGAAGATTAATATTCTGGAAGCTACGCCACAGTTGCCTCTGTGAGAGACAAAAAACGTAAGTTCATTACATTGATTTTGTGTACAAGAATGGTAATTCCCACTATATAGCTGTTTTAGTTTGATATGTAATAATTCGAAGGAGCTGTTTGTGTACCTATACTGTATACCGCTATGTATTGCTAATGCTAGCTAGTTCAAACTAACATTAGCAATTTAGCATTTTTTACGTAACATTTATAAGATTACTGTATTGCAAACATCAAGTATAGCTTGTCTTGTATAAAAAATGTAAGCCACCGTTATGACATTTTCTTTGGCTTTGGCGTTTGCTCTCTCGCTGCTGTCTCCCTCTCACAGACACAGACACAATACCGGGAGTTACATTGGGCCGGGGCTGTTTACAAAAATGCGTTTAAAAATGCAAGCTCCGCTGAAAACGTTCTGCATATAATCCAGTGCTCCCTGAATTTACCATGGGAGCCTGCCTGCAGACCTCCACTCTCAGGACAGTTCCGGTGCAGGCTGCACTCTCAGGACACCTCCACTGTCAGTACAGGAAGTGACGATTCTGACGAACACGTTTTTTTTCCCGCCCACCGAAGGACTCGTTTGATGGAAGTTTTCAAATCACAATGGAGACTCATCACGGAGGTGATGAGTCCGCCCACCGTGCACTTTGGGTCGGCCTTGGTCAAGCCCTTTTGACCCCCCCAGCCTGGTTCTCGTAAAAGTTTTTCACTCAAATGACACCATGGAGGAATGTAACGGGAGTTGACAGGGGACTCTGCCCGCCTCACGAGTGCCTATTTTCGGACACTTTTTTTGCCCTTTCCCCCCTATTTTCCCCGGTTTTATAATTTTTTTAGGGCTATTTCACCCGGTTTCTACCGGAGACCGGTCTCGGGTGTCCCCCCACGGCCTGTGTCCATATATATATACATCTTGTAAAATACAAGACGAAATCTTGTATTTTAGTTACACCCGCTTTTGATTAATTCGGTCACGCAAATACGAAATAAAATCGTATATATTTATATACAGGACTGTCTCAGAAAATTAGAATATTGTGATAAAGTTCTTTATTTTCTGTAATGCAATTAAAAAAAGAAAAATGTCATACATTCTGGATTCATTACAAATCAACTGAAATATTGCAAGCCTTTTATTATTTTAATATTGCTGATTATGGCATACAGCTTAAGAAAACTCAAAAATCCTATCTCAAAAAATTAGAATAGTTCCTCAGACCAAGTAAAAAAAAAAGATTTATAACAGCAAAACACAATCAAACATTTGAAAATGTCCATTAATGCACTCAGTACTTGGTTGGGAATCCTTTTGCACGGATTACTGCATCAATGCGGCGTGGCATGGAGGCAA
>NW_011353277.1:0-1864 GCF_000735185.1 Notothenia coriiceps
GCAATTAAAAGCACCCTGCAAACTATTATCCAATGAGCATATTTCCAGCACTTAAACACTTTCAATAACAGCCCATACCGCCGTTCAAGTCCCCCTATCATGATGAATGAAAACAATCTGCGTGTTGATGGAATGTACTCTCTTTCTATTGACGAACACGTCCTCATCTTTTGATGGCGCAATTATTTTTATGTGCGTCCCGTCAATAGCACCGACCACACCGGGCATACCTGCATTGCCATGAAGTTGGCTTTGATCCTGTGTAGTTGTTGATTGTCCAAAGGAAACCGGATAAACTGTTGGATGATATGTGGTCTAGAGAGCGCGTTGATGGTTTGGTTTATGGCACAGCTGACTGATGGTTGCGATATTCCTAAATCGTCGGCATTGCAAAGTTGCATTTTCCCTGTTGCTAAATATCGTAGTGTTGCCAAACATTTTATTTCCGGACTAATCGGGTTATTCCTGTTAGTCGGGGATGTTATTGCATCCCGCACTAATTCCACAACAAGTTTGATACCCTCACGATTTAGCCTATATCTCTTGATCAATTCACAGTCTTCCATTGTCTCCAAAACATTTCGTCTCCCAGCCATTTTCAGATTCTTTGTGAATAGACGAGTTAGGAGTCCTCTCGAGGACTTTTAAGCTCTCCCAGACTTAGGTGCTACTTTTAGGCTTAAAATACTTTGTGAATTGCTCTTAGTGAATAAAATTAGGAGTCCTAAATTTAAGACTGACACGCCCATTATGCTTAGGAGTTTCTCCTAAATTCGCCAGTTAGGAGCTACTTTTAGCCCTAAAATCCTTTGTGAATACGGCCCCTGGTCTAGTTTCTAAAAGGTCCAACTGAATGTTGCAATTGAATAGTACTGTTCTGTTGAATATTAATGTTACTGTACTATTCTTTAATATTTCGTTTTTAGGTAAGGCTTCACTTGGACCCCTGTGCTGGTTTGAACCCATTACAAAACCATTACTTTAAAAACTCTTCTTTATTTGTTCCTCTACTGTGGGTTTGATCTTTGTCTGACTTACAAGTCACTTTCGATAAAACCGTCAAATTTCTCAATGTAAATGTAAACCTATTTAGACTGTTCTGTAGGAATTTAATTAGAAATGAATTCTGAATGTCTGAATTAGAAGAACTTGTTCCAACCCTTCACCGGTTACTGATCAGAGGGAATGTTTAATTTGCACTGTGTTATTTTTAGTTTTGCTTGTTATTACATTTCTAATGTATTTTGTATGAATTTGGTGTTTCATAATTGAATTAATTGAATGTTTCAATTGAATTTTGCACTTATTCCTTGAAATAAAGATAGTGCTGATGGTTAATAATGTGTCCAGTCAACTATCTTATTTGCGTCAGATGTGTGACTTTCATTGTCAACTATGTTGCACCTCATTTTTTCAAATTTAAAATATATAAAATAGTGCTTCTGATATCCTTTATACTAGCATAATGTACATCTACACAGGTTGGAGTTTTACGTGACATCTCTTAAAACTATCAAAATGACCTGTATGGTAGTTTTATAATAGAAAATATCCCTATCCTTAATGACAGTGCTGAACATATCACATGAAAAAACAAAACTTTAATATAATTATTTTTGAATCTTTTAAAAATCTTTGGATATATGTGACCCGCTCTATCGAAATCAGTCGGAAGTCGCAACGGCTCATTTCAAAATAAACGTGGATTTGAGTAAAAAACTAGTTTTTCTGGGTTTTGGTGTTTTGTTTGATTTCAAATAAACAAAGTCTTGGCTTTCAGAATCTGAAACTTTTATTTCCAAAATCAAACGATAAATACATGTTTGAAGCTTGTAATGGGAAGATGACAGCTCTCACGCTGCTC
>NW_011353278.1:0-26118 GCF_000735185.1 Notothenia coriiceps
CCGTGTGGTTCTGGGATTTTTGCTCACCGTTCTTGTGATCCTTTTGACCCCACGGGGTGAGATTTTGCGTGGAGCCCCAGATCGAGGGAGATTATCAGTGGTCTTGTATGTCTTCCATTTTCTAATAATTGCTCCCACAGTTGATTTCTTCACACCAAGCTGCTTACTTATTGCAGATTCAGTCTTCCCAGCCTGGTGCAGGTCTACAATTTTGTTTCTGGTGTCCTTTGACAGCTCTTTGGTCTTGGCCATAGTGGAGTTTGGAGTGTGACTGTTTGAGGTTGTGGACAGGTGTCTTTTATACTGAAAACGAGTTCAAACAGGTGCCATTAATACAGTTAACAAGTGGAGGACAGAGGAGGCTCTTAAAGAAGAAGTTACAGGTCTGTGAGAGGCAGAAATCTTTTGTTTGTTTGTTGGTGACCAAATACTTATTTTCCACCATAATTTGCAAATAAATAAATAAAAAATCAGACAATGTGATTTTCTGGATTTTTTTTCTCATTTTGTCTCTCATAGTTGAGGTATACCTAGGATGAAAATTACAGGCCTCTCTCATCTTTTTAAGTGGAAGAACTTGCACAATTGGTGGCTGACTAAATACTTTTTTGCCCCACTGTATATGGGGTGAAGCCCAGGGACACAACGACTGGCTGACTGCAGTGGGGATTGAACCATGCCCCCCTGATCCGAAGATCAACGCACGATCAGCCACTTTGATCCTCCAAATATTTTCCTCTGCTGTATTAATAAAATTGCCATGTGTTTTCAAATGAAAATAAGGCACATATCAGCCCAGAGCATTATACAAAATATATATATTTTTTAAAAGGGACCTGTAAGGCTTAATACATGTTATATATAAAACTTTATATAATATCAATATTATAATAAACTTCAACCAAAGTCAATTTCAGGATTGGTGTTTGACATAGTTTATGTT
This sequence comes from Notothenia coriiceps, assembly GCF_000735185.1. Lineage (NCBI taxonomy): Eukaryota > Metazoa > Chordata > Actinopteri > Perciformes > Nototheniidae > Notothenia > Notothenia coriiceps. The sequence goes on from NW_011353278.1 coordinate 944, forward strand.
CAATTTTAACTATTTTAGTCTTACTCAACCTTTTAAAATAATTTACTTTAATTTAGAAATGGTTTTTCTGAGAAAAGAAATTCTAAAAAATTGAAAAATATAAGTTTAATAGGACGATGTGGATCTATTTTCTCTCACCTTGTAAAAATCAAAGAATCTATAATACGGCTTTGGACTTCACTCACCAAAATACATTTTTTTTTTATGTTTTGCATTTGTACTATTTTGTAGTCAATTTGGACAAATATCTTTCGAAGTAAAAATATCCTTGCATATGGTGTGAATATGTATACCCTGCTCACTCAGTATTATTTTAGGTACAATTTATCATTTAAATGTAATGAAAAAGCCAACTCAATAGTGTGTTAAAAATAGACTTTAGGATATTGTAAAACATCTTATCTTCACACTTACTTTACACCCTTTATCCTCGGTGGTCATTTTGACCCCAGGAGTTTAAAGCTCAAGAAAATGATCATAATCAAAATTGTTACCAAAATGTATGTTTCAAGTACTTTAGGTTTCTTTGTTGACTATCTAAATATCCATTTAAATAAAACACGACCGCAACTCCCCCTCCACCCACAGCATTATACATCCATAATTCCTATTATGTGACCATTGTAAAATATATAAATCACCATAAAATCTCACTGATTGACGTAACATTTTAAAGGATGATATTTTTGCTGTTGTTAAAGGATCTATATTATTTCCAAGTACAATTTTGGCATTTAAGAAATGTACAGTATATTATCAAGGATAGTAACATGTATTGTGTTTGGGGTCAATCATATTTCCCTTCCAATGTCAGCATTCCAAAGGCATGCCGTTGCCTCCCTTTTTGATTTCTACACTCCTGCCAAAATGAACAAACCAATGTGGTCTTGTAAGTGGTTCCCACCCAACTCCTAACTGTCCCCATGCATGCACCTCACCTTTAAATTCATAATGTCCAGTATATTGTTTCATCAATCCTCTATTGATGGTGTTAAGAAGAACTCAATGCTGACTTCTGGTCTTAGACATGGCTGACAGCGTATCTTGTGGGGTCTGGAGACATTTTCCTTACATTAGCAGCACTAAACTTACCCTGTCTTTCAAGTGGGGAGCGGGACCAAGACAACTTTCCATTTTTGGAAAGTAATGTGTCTGCTTGTGTTTGAGAGACAACAGGAGCATCTGCACTGGGGTATTCAGGGTGGACTTTGAGAGAGGATTTCTCTGAAAGTAGCCTAAAAGTAGTTTTATAGTCTTTGCGCTAGTAGTCTAACTCTACCTAGTCCAAAATGATCAGTCTTCTTAAGAACTTAAAAGTATTTGTATTGCTCATCAGATATAGCAGAAAGACAGGCATTGTTGTACTATGGAGGGGACTTTGACAGTAAAAGTATTTCATAGTATTTGGGATAGTTGTTTAACTACAACTGATTCCAACTTCATCATTCTTATTAAAAACGTATGACCAAAAATAATGTTATCGCTCATCAAATATAGCAGAAGCTTGTCATGTTTGCACTGTGTAAAGGCAAAGAGTTAGAACCTTTATTTTTGAAGAGTAGGCCTACAGCGCAAGCATAGGGCAAACTAGCCAATCAGAAGCAAGGAGGCACTGGAGACTCACCCACCTGTGGAAACGAAACATTGAGTGGTATACTTAAACGAAAAACGAACCGTTTTTTTTTTTTTTTTTTAGAACTAAAAAAACCAACGGTTAAAACGTACCTTGGTCCAATTGAACCAAAAGATTTAACTTCAATGCACATATGGGAATTCAAATATGGAGGAGTCTGTGTTGATGTTGTTGTGAACAAACAAAAACCAAATGCTCTTGTTTCTATGTCTGCACTTTATTGAACATGTGAAAATAAGTACAAATGGTAGTAAGAGAACAAATTAACTCAAAGCAAATAAATTAAGTAATCCTTTCAATGATTTAGAACAAGAAGCAATGATTGGGAATCTGTGTAGTACGTCAAGTGAGTACATCTTTAAAAGCCATTCTGGCAAAGCAGGAAAAGTGTGAGGTTCTTTCACAAACAGTTTTGTTTTTGGAATGGAAACCTCTCTCACCACTCATGATGCACCCGTGTTGGTGCTCAGTGTTTAATTCCTTATCAGCACCCTAAAAGCTTTGTACACAACACTGACTCTTCCTGGAATTTATCAAGTTTTCAGAGGGCATACAGCAATCCCACAATGTAGAAAGAAGCCATTGTTTCAACACATTGTGGCTGAATACATACACACAGAACTGCTTGATTTGGTTAACCTTTTAATAACTAGATGATTGAAGCTTAATACAGACAGTCAGCAGTTGATCTACGTAGCATGAGATGTTCTTTATCATTTGAACCACACATGAAGTGTCACAGAAAGCACCCAACACTGAAGGCCATAATGAGCGAGAAAATACTACCTCATAGCCTACTCCACAAAGAAAATGCAGTATAACTCGTATTTATTGTGCATTTATGCAATATTTACATACTTAAAAGTTCCCTTTGCTGCTTGTCGGCAACATGTGCATTTCAAATTGCAATCATTTCAACCATCTGTTCTGTTCAGAAAGCGAAAAAATAAAAAATGTAATCAAAGAAAGCATTGCAAGGTTTTAATATGAGCGTATGGTGTCATCACAGAAAGCAAAGCCTAAGTGGTGCAACACGTAACTATTTTTAATGTTTTTGTTGCCTGGTAATATATACAACACCAGCTCACACAGAGGTCACAATGTTGAAATCATATTGGCTGCATGCAGGTTAAATCAAGGCAAAACACAGAGGAACAAGAATGTGAGACGAAGGGAAGAAGTTTCTAAAGACACATTGTTTTTGTATTTTACAATTCGAGAAGGGATACACATGTGCGATTTAAATGAACGTCCCAAAATGTCCTCTCTTTTACAGGGAGAGTAAATTGATAAATAGCAGGTCAATGAGTGTATTTAATGTGTGAGGAGAGTAGAGCGTGGGCAAGGGAATCTTCTTAGTAGGAGCGGATGGCAGGAGGGACGTGGGCACATTCCTGCTCATCCAGAGAGGTGTCGATGACAGGGCGGTACTCCAGGCTCACCTGGGAACACACAAAAACAAAAGGTCAATCAAACCATACCAACTCTATTGGCCTATTAATTGAATAATGGTTACTAGAAAAGCCCAACTTCCTGCTGTAAGCCCCACAACACTCACCTTTCCAGTCTTTACGTCGACTGTGGACATAGTGTGTTTCCTCCAGTGCTGTTCGAAGGGCTTCTTCACCTGGCCCGTCAGGGGCTTGGAGTAGTCATACTCATCGAGACGATCCTGGAATAAAGTCGAACACAAACAATGTCAGAGGAAAGACCGGAAGCAATACACAGGAATAATTTGCTAATGCAAAAACATAAAAAAGAACACTCGCAAGGAAAAAGGAAAAAAACAAAGAAACAATGAGAAAGAAACCCAGATTTAGTATAGCAAATCCCACCTTGAAGTCCTCCCTGGCGTGGGCTCCCCTGCTCTCCTTCCTCTGCTCGGCAGAGTTGATGGTCTGGACCCCATTCAGCATCAGGTTCTGCAGCTCCAAACTTTCCACCAGGTCTGTGTTCCACACGATGCCTGGAGGAGAGGAAAGAGAAGGAACTTCAGCACTTGCAGCATGAAAGAGACTCAAGGAGCTGTAAAAAGACAGAATCAAGCAGTAGGGCAGTACCTCTGTCAAAGGTCTTGATGTCAGCCAAGGTCTGGTAAACAGCATCCATCTTTTCGCATCCCTCCTTCAGAACGGAGCCGGTACGGAACACGGCAGCGTGGGCCTGCATAGTCTAAGGAAAAGCAGGAAGAGGCAGATTATTTATGCGTTTCTGAAGAAGTTTCTTTAGGAAACACATTTCAAATAATGTATCTAATGCACAATGTAAGGGATCTCATGTGTTTCTTTAGTGTTTACCTTCTGCATGTTGAGCCTGATCTCGGAGGTTCTCAGGCTTCCGTTGGCGTACCTCAGCTTGTCCAGGTTGGCCACAGACTCCTCTCCTGCACTGGGCGCCAGAGGGGACAGTTTCTCTCCTGAAGAGGAAACAACACACTAGAGTCAGCTATGAAGCAAGCAGGCGATTTGCACTGCAACACTAAATATAATCCTGTAGTAGTGGTGTTCATATATATCAAAACTGAAATTTAGTATTCGACTTAATTTTTCTAGAAACTAGAAAAATTCATCTGATTTCATAGACATATTCGCTCAGGGTCAAATGTGAAAAAATCTCAACAGATCTTAAAACTAGGTTATTTGAGTCATGTTGCAAAAACTCCATTCTGACCTTTGAGATTATTTAAAATCAGGCTCAGAGGAAACTAGACTTCAGCACCCCCTCTGTTTACAGGCTTCAGAAATTGTAGGCGGAAGACTTTGACCAATCACAGGTCATTTCAGAGAGAAGGCATTCTTATTGGCTGTTCTACATTTGCAGATGCACGTCCCTTCAGAAGGTGACAGATTAAACTGCTTAAACAACCCAGAAAAAGCAAGACAGACTTAGTAAAAAGAGAGTCTATAAGAAAGTATATAACGCAATAATACAATATCGAAAGTGTTTTAAAAAGACGAGAGAAATGTTCTGCGGTTATGTCAGGCCCACTACCTTGCAAAAATGTAAATGAAAAAAAATGACTAGTACTGGTTCAGGTTCTGGTGGGTGGGGCTCAGGAAAGAGTGTGTAGAGAGGAGAGCTGCAGTATAAGGGCTGTATTTGGAAATTCTACTGGTTTTTTACCTTTTCCAGAAAACTACCTTCCCTGGCTTTAAGAATCTCATTATTCTTATAGTAGGCACTAGCAGAGGGGGCTCACCTGGCTTGTTCTCCTCGGCGATGGTGAGGGCGCAGGCTCTTCCAAACACCACCAGATCCAGCAGAGAGTTAGCACCCAGCCGGTTGGCTCCATGGACACTGGCACACGCCGACTCGCCGCACGCATACAGGCCAGGAACCACCTTGTCGGATCCTTCAGTATAAGTGATCACCTGATGGGAAAAACAGTTAATAAGGTGGGTCACATTGTTGGTGTGTGTGTGTGGATGCAGGTGCTCGTGCACACATCACATACCTGTCCCTTGTAGTTGGTGGGGATTCCACCCATATTGTAATGGACGGTGGGCAGAACAGGGATGGGATCTTTAGTGACATCGACTCCAGCGAAGATCATGGCCGTCTCTGAGATACCAGGCAGCCGTGTGGCCAGCTGCTGGGGGGGCAGGTGGTTGAGCTGCAGATACACGTGGTCCTTCTCTGGACCAACACCCCTGAAGGAGCACACACAGGAGGAAGGAAATTATTTATGTGTACAAAGGTTTTGACATTTCTTGCATGCAGTTACATGACATACCAGTGTTCATTTTCCATACCTGCCCTCTCTGATCTCGATGGTCATGGAGCGGGACACCACATCTCTGGAGGCCAGGTCCTTGGCGTTGGGTGCGTAGCGTTCCATGAACCGCTCTCCCTCACTGTTGACCAGGATGCCTCCCTCTCCACGGCAACCCTCTGTAATCAGACAACCGGCTCCGTAGATCCCTGGAACGATTCACATGTTAAAAAGGACTCGCTGAAATTTGAGAAGGGTCAAATATTCTTGATGATATATTGATATTGGGGTTTACAAAAGGTGAACAAATCTGCAGTGGCTCAGCAGTTGGTGCCGACCTCCTACATGCCACATCATAAAGAGGCCTGGTGTCAGATTCCCAGCAGGAACAAAAATAAAGATGACCACTGGTCTTTTACTGACTAGGTTCGGTTATTGGAGACAGCCAGGCCTGAACAGAGCTATGGAACAGCCCAAAATTGGGGAGCCTCCACAGATGTAAGCATGACTTCCTCACCTAACCTAAAAGTATTCCAAGTGCAAGTGTAACAGATTGCCCATGAAGTAAATAGGATAAATACCCGTTATCTCTCCCAGACACAGGAAGTTGTTTAAGCATTGGTTGAAACAACATGGTTTGAATCTCTTCCATGATTAGTTTTTTGTAGAAATTCAAACTCAGAAACATAAAATGGCAACAACCGCACCACAGGACAAAAGACAATCAGGACAACTAGGCAGAGTCTTATCACACCTCTACAAAAAGACAACATATTGGACTTTGAACGTTTATTGAAACAACACTAGCTCAAGTTACTATCAAAAATATAGAAATATATTTTAAGCATGCCTTTAGCTGCTGTAGAGCATTAAAGAGACTGCTATATAAAATAAGATAAGGCTTTTCATAAATAAGATTGCGTTTTTGTTAGTAAGAATATTTTTTATTTCTCTCACCAGTAGGATGGAACTGTACGAACTCCAAATCCTGGCAGGGCAGGCCAGCTCTGGTCACCATTGCATTTCCATCACCGGTACTAGTGTGGGCAGATGTGCAGCTGAAATAGGTTCTTCCATAACCCCTGGAAGAGAAGATTCAACTCATTTTTAAAACTTGTCTATCTCAAGTTTACTGCCAAAGTTCAGAGAGTCGATATAAGACAAATGTCTAATTTGTTCCTGTTTTTGTGACAGTGAGTGTGATACCTATAGGGCTGTAACGTTATACGTATTCGTACAGAGATTATTCGGTACGGGCCCTTCGGTTCGGTACGAACGAATATAACGTTAAATGTAAAAAATTTAGAACGTGAACAACTTTTTGGAAGTAATCTCAGGTGCTGCGTCGCAGCATTGAGAGTAATTTGCTCACATTGGGTTCAAAGCGTCATAGAGCAACCAAGTCATTTCATTGGACGAGAGACATATTATGAGAGCTGGTCACAGGGATGCGTTCAAATGTAGTCAGTAATTTGAGGAACTGTCGAAATGGCGAACGCAGATAAAGTTGAGCTCGAAAATCCTCCAGCATCATTGAAGTCTCCGGGTTGGGAACATTTTGGTTTCGCAGTTATGTACAAGGATGACGGACAAAGACAGGTGGACCGAACCAAAGCTGTTTGTCGGCATTGTTCAACTAAAATTGGTTACGCAGCTGGCAATACATCAAACTTGCACACTCATTTGTAAAGGCATCACCCGAACGTGAATATCACCAGTACCAAAAGAAAAAAGACTGATGTGCAAACCCAACCCCCACTAGCACTTAAGCCTCCACCACTCGCAAAAAGTTCAGACCGAGCCAAAGCTATTACAAACGCCAAATATCCTTATGTTGCCATGTTAGCAAAGCGCTACCTGGCTGTATCTGCTACCTCTGTCCCCAGCGAGAGGGTGTTCTCCACAGTAGGAGACATTGTTAGTGCCAGCATCAGAAGTTAATTTTTCTTTAAAAAAAAAACATGAAAATACAATGACAAGCAAGTCATGTCAAACTGGCTGCTTAGGTACTAGTACAGTACAGTTCAAATACAGATTATTTCAGTTCATCGAAATGTTGCACCTTAATGTTTCTTTTATTATATTTTGTATTTATTTGAGTGAATACATTATTCACAGTTTAATTAATAATTTTTAAAAAAATATATATATATTTTATGTTTTGTGATCATTTTTTCTGCTGTACCGAAAACTTACCGAACCGTGACCTAAAAACCGAGGTACGTACCGAACTGAAATGTTTGTGAACCGTTACACCCCTAATACCTACCCAGTAGCAATGACAGTATTCTTGGCCCTGAAGCGGTGAATAGATCCGTCCTCCATGCAGAGAGCGATCACTCCTTTACACTCTCCATTTTCCATCAGCAGGTCCAGGGCAAAGTACTCTACAAAGTAACTGGTGTCGTAACGAAGAGACTGTACAGAAGGCGGATACATGAAATTAGGTTAAACTGTATTCCATGGTATTTTATGAAGGAACTGAGTGAAATAAAGGGGAGAAAACACGTGTGGGGACCTACCCGTCCGTAAAGTGTATGCAGCAGTGAGTGTCCTGTCCTGTCTGCTACACAGCAGCAGCGATGGGCCTGGCCTCCTTTTCCATACTTGAGACTCTGACCTCCAAAGGCCCTCTGGTAGATCTTGCCCTCTTCAGTACGGCTGAAGGGCATGCCAAAGTTCTCCAGCTGGAAAAGAGGCACAACAACTTGATGATATTTGCTGCGATGCATACAAAATTGATGGGATGCAAAAATAAAAGTGTTAATTAAACAAGGTAAAATAAAAAATTACATATCCACTATTGGGCATGCGTTTCTGCGTGTGTGCCTTCTTACCTCCACTACGGCTGCAGGAGCCTGCTCTGTCATGTAATGGATAGCATCCTGGTCGCCCAACCAATCAGATCCCTTCACTGTGTCGTAGAAATGCCACCTCCAGTCATCCTCCTCCATGTTTCCAAGAGCTGCATTAATCCCGCCCTGTAAACCAGTTTAATATTTACTTTACTAAAGATTAAGAACTTTTAATTGAGTGATTAAATCTACATGAGGCTTAGAATGTGCCAAACAACACTGTATTTGTGTGTTAGTTATATGTGTCTAATCATGCAAAATTATCTGAACTTGTACTCCGTAGGAAAACCTTCAAAATAATCTAAATCCTTAATGAACACATAACATACAGTATGTTCTCATACCTGTGCAGCAACAGTGTGAGACCTGGTGGGGAAGAGCTTGGTGATGCAGGCGGTGTTGAAGCCAGCCTCAGACAGGCCGAAGGCTGCCCTCAGCCCTGCTCCTCCAGCTCCTACCACCACAGCATCAAACTCATGATCAACTACTGGGTACTGAGTAGAAATCTGAAAACAATAAAAGCACAGAAGTTACCAAAAAACCTCCTATTAGAAGCAGTCAGCAAGCAGTGGAAATCTATATAGTCAAGCAAGTTATCAAGTTTAATATTGACACTAAATTATGCAGTGAACAAAATTAGTGCAATACTATCCGTTCTACTTATGTAAAGTACAATACACCACTATCATGCGTCAACACAAATAACCCTATATAATGCTGAAAAAATAGTAAATATGTGACTCACATCATCGGATACTTTGGCACTTGTCTTCTTGCCATAGATGGAGAAGTGAAAGTCTCTGGATCCCTGAACTGCAGCAGCAGGGACCTGGCAGAAAAGACAACAATTGATATCAGAGCATTAATATTTGTAATCATTTATAGCTTGGATTTTATAGTGCATTTGTACTTGATTTTTTCATTTGAGATTAACCATGCTATATGTGTAAGAATCATTAAGTCTGCAGTCGCTTTTAAATGTATTTGCATTGTATGCATAACATTTTGCTAGCTACTGTTAGCTTAAACAGTTTTTCACAAGGGCAACAGAGGTAACGTTAACTAACAGACTTGTTCAAATCCCTCTGTAATGTTGACATTTGACTCAAAATAAATCTCTATGTATATAACGAAACATAGATTTGGTATAGATATATAAACTTTTGTTAGACTAGCATAATAGCCATTTTCCTGGTGTCACATTGAAACAGCCTGAGCTACATAACACAGGTTACGCAAGTCGGAATCTGATGGTTACGAAAGCAGAAAGTGCAGCAAAATGTTTGCTTTTAGCGTAGAAAACACATAGTTAGATCACATAGGGTTATGTGAAGGACTAAGTAGACAGTTGCAAAAACTCACAGCTGTTGTTTTAGATAATATCCTCTTGGAGAGTAGACGGGAGGCAGCACGGACACTCGCCATGTTGTCAGTTGAAGGAACGATTCTGAGCCACGGTGGAGGATGAGATGTTCCATAGCAATGGACCAAACCATTCTGCGAAAACGGGGGAGTCGCTCATTTTTACTACCGACAGTTATAATTTAAACCCTACTTTAACCGTGATTTTACTTTTAAAACACCACCTAGAGAGTTACAATACATCTCGGTTAATTCAAACAGAGTTTACCCTTAAGACCTAAACTGATCTTTAATCAAGTAACTTCCTACGAAATACCCCCGGTCGGTATAGATGGACTGCTAACGAGTAAACTTGTGTAAGCAGGGTATGCAGGAACAAATGTATAAGTGACCTAGACTTATCATTCAAGGTGAGACACAGAACCAATATTTAACAGACGTGTGCCGACTTGTAGTCCGATTTACAAGACTATTATGTCCTGTAATGTGTTTGTATTAAATAATATAGCTAGCATGAACCTTCAAGCTTAGTCATGTCTGATTCGGTGAATGCTAACAAGCTAATTGAAGCTAGTAGGATATTACTGGAGTTTGGCTGTTTGATTAAAAGGGACACTGCTACTTCAGGGGCACCAGTTTGTGTTGCAAAATGTAAACATTCATTGTAATGCATATTCAGAGGAGTCTATGCTGTGTTGGTCTTCCTTCATGTGTGTATGTGTCTGTGACAGCAGCTTCCATGAACAACCTGAATGACCCCCCCAGGTGGAACATTGAGCCAGACCCCCGAGGAAGGGGGGCGGGGGCCAGTGATGGCCATCAATGGAACTACGCCCTGCTGGTCCCAATGCTGGGATTGGCTGCATTCCGTAAGTTACATCAGAGTGTGTCTGTGTTTAGGTTACAGGAATAGAAAAACAACATTACATGATGTAATGTAGAGATATTGAATGTGCTCATACAAAGCTGGTTGAGCTTTAGAAAACCCAAAATATCAAATGCCATTAGGTAGCAATTAAAATATATTCTCCTTCTTTGCCATGACTAATAATTACCAATCTGACTTGACAATATGACAAACAGAAATGGAGTATTCCTGCATATTATGACTTTAAATTGACACAAAGACATCTAGTTTACCAGAGACAATTTAATATCTCATCTATTAAAGCCAGTATGTTTTTTTGTTTGGGTTTGTTGTATACAGTCTTATTTCAAGATATATTAACTGTACTTACTTTCTCGAACCTAGCAAACTAGCACAAGCTTCAGATAATTCCATTGGTTGAGAAAAAGGTGCTTGAGTTTAAGATAGTTGCAATTTATCTTATTTATTTAAATCATTTCTCAACTTCCACTGTGCCGTTTAGGTTGGATCTGGACGAGGGAGTCTCAGAGGGAAATCCAGGAGGTCAAAGCTCAGTATAAAATAGACATTTCAACAATAAAAAGCGAAATGGAGATAAAGTACCGTGAGACACTTACAGATAGGCGAAGGGCAGCAGCTACACTCGAGCTGGAGCTGGAGAAGGAGAGGCAGAGGGTGAAAGGCTACAAACAGGCCATGGTCTCACAGAGCCATCAGCTGATGAAAGAACGGAAACAGCTACATGAGGTAACATCTATACATCTTGTCTTGCAGTGTATTTCCACTAGTGTGCTATTTCCTTATGGGCCTGCATTAAAAAGAAAACACTGTCTTCTTTCTTACAAGGAGCGTGAAGCCTTGGAGGAAGAAAAGCAGAGGCTGGTGAAGTCTGGCGCTGCAGGGGCGGTACTGCATCACGCCCTGGAGCGAGAAGACAACCGGTCCCAGCGAGCCAACGCCACTCTGGAGGAGCTGGAGTATCAGCTTCTGGAGCGCCAGAATGCTTACTGTTCCCTCATCCAACCTCGGGACCAGCGGCTGGAGATGGAGAAGAACATGCTGATCAAGGTCGTCAAAGACCCTGTCCTGGCAGAACTGGACCTAGAGTCTGATCTTAAGGATGTTTTTAAGAGAGATACGCACTGTGCTGACTTGCTAAACATGGACAAGAGGAAGAATGGCAGCCTCATGTGGGTTTACCTCAAGTACTGGCAGCTGCAGGTCACTGTGCAGAAACACAAGAGGGCTGAAGGAGCCATCTTAGGAGGGAAAATCCAGTCCCACACAAAGTGACGAACACGAGCTGGGGTTTTTCATTAGACTTTTAAGAATGTTCAGAGGAGTGGTGGATCAGGACTGAAAATGCATGTTTTTTTTGTTGTTATCTTCTTTACTTGTTAAGGCCCGGACACACCAATCTGACAACAAAGAACTGACACAGACGGACCCCGACTGTTGCGTCGCCTCTCGTCTCTGCGTTTTGGCCATGTGTCGCACTTGAACACACCGCAAAGACTTCAGCCGATGGCCAAGAAGCACGTGAGTGCGTGAGTGGCAATAACTCTCCTTACCAGCAGGTGGCGGTAGTGTGTATTCGTCATTCAAAAGAAGCAACAACCGGAAGACAGACTGCGTGATAACCGAGAGAAGAAGAACAGACTGCGTGTGCGTTCCATTTTCACTCTACAACGAGAAGCTCATGGGGCTCTCCCGAACCTGTGTCGAGAGCTGGAGTTAAATGAAATCTCAGATTTGCCTTCTTAATAGTTTGTTTGGGTCCCTAACTTCCGTTTCGCTTCTAATGCACTGATTCGCTAGCTGAACAACCAGTCAGAGTGATTTCTTTTGCCGACTACCTTTGGCCAACTGCCCGCCGATTCAAGGGTTTTCGGCCGAAAAGGCGTCGGTACGGTTGAAGAGTAGGGCGTGTCAACGCTCATCGTCGGCCTGACGCCCACCGACGCCGATAATCGGCCTGGGCTGAAGTCGAATAGTCCATTTAGCTAAGGAACCTTCCTAACGGAGTGAAATGACCCGGAAGTCCCTCAGTGGCAGCCATGATAAGTGCTGTTCGAATTCTCTAGATGACAGGAAAGGAGGTTTCAAACTTCCTCTATAACCTCCTTTAGCTTTGGAACCACTGGACCTCCCTCACCGAAAGGAGAGGAGAAAATGCTGCCCCACAATGCCTTGCAGCCGCAGCATTTTCCGTCACACAACAGTCGGCCGTTCACGGAAACAACCGATTATGACCGAGAAATTATATCATGAAAGTTATGGTGCTTATTATGCATTTTAAAACGTATGTGGTAAGTTGCCAAAGTGCTTTGTTTTGAACGTTCATCAGTATTATAATCAAAAAGAGAAATATGAACGTTAGTTTTTACTGAAATGATCAAATAAAGTCAACATTTCACATCTTTACTGAGCTGTGTGGGGTTTGTTCAACTTTTAAAAGATGCTTGAATGGTGATATACACAGTGATAGGTGTTAAAGACTAACGTGTATAATAAATACATTTGTATTTACTTTGACAAAGTAAATACAAATGTATTTATTATACACGTTAGTCTTTAACACCTATCACTGTGTATATCACCATTCAAGCATCTTTTAAAAGTTGAACAAACCCCNGGCTCTGTGTGTACGCCCTATACGCCATAGCCCCGCCTCTCCCCACCTCTCCCACTCACACCAACAACAACAGTGTTCCGAGTGTTTTGAGCCAGGTCCCGGTATCTCGCAGGACGGTGCACCCAGCAGGAGCCTCCAGCAGACCCCCCGCACGGTTCCCTCGTCCCTTGGAAGAGGCGGAGATGTGGGTGATTTTCATCTGCTGGTGGACTACTGGGGAGACTGTCCTGCTCGGGAGCCAGGCTCAGAGTTAGTGGCAGTGGGTGCCTGTACACCTGCCCTTTACAGCAGGAGCACACGCTCGCCTCAGGGAGGGAGAAAAAGAGAAACAGAGGCTGCCGTTACAGCCAGAGCCCCGCCTCTCCCCACCTCTGCTGCTCACCCAAATCTACAGCTCCTCTACCACAACCATCAGCAACAAGTGGACATGGAGAACTACATGAACTACATGTTGCTAAATCCACCGCGGAGAATAAACAGAAGGGCAACCATGGCAACCATGCCTGGGGGGTCTTATTCGCTGCTTTTGGTGTATTTTGTTGCGGAAGTACAGCGCCACTTACAGGCCCGGCATATGTACTACAGCGTCTCCAGCGGGTCGAGTGGTCTCATGTGGACGGACATGTTTCTTTTGCCTATTCCTTGTGGACGGAAGACTTTTTTGATATCGAATTCTGTTCGTTTTCGTTTTTGTCTTCGTGTAAACGGAGCCTAAGTCTAGGATGTGCATACTGAACATGTTGTTGTTGTGTAATTTTTTGGGTAATTCAAATTGACTTGTTTTTCTTTCTTGAAAAATGTTCTTCTATCTGTGTTTCTCAATAGCCGCTTTCACACCAAGCACTTTGCAGTACTTAGTTCCCGGTACTTAGTCCCCCCGAACTCTTTAGTCCCAGGAACTGTCCTGTAAATCGCGTTCCCTGAGGGAGGATTACGCAAATGAAGCCGCTGACGTCACTTCTTCTTCTTCTGCTTTGGGTTTACTGGCAGGCCGCAAACAAACTGCTGGGTAGCGTCTTCCGAGTAAATTGCCAGAAACGCCGACACGTCCTCATCACTCCACCGCTCCCATGTTTTCTTTTGTGTTGCCATAAGTTAGTCTCTCTCCGTTGGTGCGCTGGGCTAATGCTAATGCTAATAATGCATTGAAAGTACCACCTCTCTAGCAGGAACTATCTGGGGGTGAAAAGGTTCGTGCGAACTAGGTTCTAGTTCCAGATCTTTTTGGTGTGAAACCAAAATCCCAAGAACTATCGGCCTAGTTTCCTGGGAAAAGTACTCCGGTGTGAAAGCGCCTAATGCTTCACCTGTTCCTGGTTTGGATGCTGGTTGGATGGGAATTGTGAATTCTGCTTGTTTTTTTAAAATTTCAAATCAGCCCCGGTTCAACCAAGTGCAACTACTTAACTTGATGAGTGAGGCGGTAATGCCTTTTTCCACCTCTGTTCACCCATTACCACTACAGACCTGCCACTTGTCAGGCCACTTAGGTTCCAGAGTTGGCTTTCAACACAACGTTTCTTACGTTTGGGTCTTTAATCTTGGCAGATAAATCTTGACCTCCTTTGTGTGTTAGGGTCTTAGGTCGTGTGGGTCGGATGAGTTCCTGCGGGACTGTGGAGAAAACTATAGTGTGACGTTGTTTTTGGGGACTTTGCTCGTTCAACCAGAGACACCCCCCCCCCCACTGAGCTGGTAATCACCATCCACAATTGTTGGAGCGGTTCATATCATGGCTAGTCAATATTTTTCAGACTGTTACCCAGTCGTACAATTGTGATTTGTTCCAGGAATTGATTAATGCTCTGATCCAACTGTTTCATTGTCTGGAGTAGTAAAGGCTCACTGCGACATTGTCTGGTTGATTCATTATCATATGTACAGCAGCAGGGGGGTACTGACATATCATATTGTGCTATTTGTTTAGCAGGCATTGAGATTAAATGTTTGATTGAATCCCTGCAACCTAATGAGTGACACATGTTTCCAGTTGAATTCAAACTGGACAGTGTTTGTGGCTTCATAAATAACCATGCTTCATCTTCCTCTCCGCTGCTCACTGTATGTGGAAATGACTGTTGGACAACGGATGCTGTGATGAATGACTGCATTAGGAAAAAGCGTGATTTTTACAGTAAACGAGCGAGCGTAAGGAGCTCATATTTGAGCCACAAGCTTCACTAAATAATTTCTTATTTCCAGTCTTGTCTTTGTTTTATAGCCAGGCCTGTTATCTGGACCGGCCTCATTACAAAGCAGTCTGTGAAGAGAGGGCAAATACATAGTGACTGGCATTGTTCTGTGATTGGCATCTTGGTTTAAGCCAAGGCCGTGTTAATAAACGACATCGCCTTGTACCTCTTTGAAAGCTTCTGGACCACTGGCAAGGTTTCCGTTACAGGTCAGTGGACGCATTGTTCATCCTGCCTCTCAGACGCTCCTTCACATAATGCTAACCTTTTCAACCTGAACTACTGAACCCCAGCCAGCGCGCTGCACTGACTTCTCTTCATTTTAACCATAACTTGACCCGTCACTTAAAATCTGCACAGAGGGAAAGATTGCATTTCATTTTTTTATTTCATTATTCTTCTATAAATGTTATTATAATGGTATTAAATTCCCTTTTATTTATTTTTTCAACGCTCGGCTAATATTTATTAAAGCTGTAATTTGACAATAAGCCAAAACCCAAATATATTGAACTTACTATCATGTAGGAAAATCATTAGCATCAACTTCTTAAAATGTTGTCCAATACAAGCAAATGTTTGGCTGCTTTGCGAAAAAAATGACAAGCATTATTAATTATGAAAATAATTTCTGACATATCAATGTGTCTGTCAGACCTAATATATGGCCTTCTTGGTAAGATTGACTCATTTTGTGTAGAGGTTTCTAACTTCTTTTTGAATACGAAATGTAAAACTGTTAAAAAAACTGCCTCTGCTTAATATTCAGAAAATTGCATAGATGTGTGTTTACATTTATAAATTTGTCCCGTTATTTTACTGTACAATATTTAATTGTATTGATTCATTCTGCTTTGTATATCTTATAGTAAATACATGTATATAGACTCCTGCATTTACTTGGTCACTTACAACACTCTCTGCATTATTTAGCTTATTGTATTTATTTATTTTCCTGACATGTTTATAGTTTACTTTGTCTGCATTACTTGCACATTGGTCTGCAACATAACCTGCTAAAATCAGCTCATCTCCCTCTCCACTTAGGTTTACATAAAGGTGAGCTGGTGAATGCGCTCTTTTGGTGTAATTGAACCTGACCCACTTGCACAATTAACTGTAATAATATTTGCTCTGTGGTATTGGGTTTAGGATGGCCTGGCCCCAGCGGTGAGGCTGACCTTAGAGCAGCCAGCCCAGCCATCAATCACTGCCCTGGAGAGGCCTGGAGTGGTTTTGCTTTTGTGGGTTAGAAAAACGTTACCTATACAGCAAAGTAACCGTTGTTTTTTTATTTGGTGCTACTTTGACACCCAATCGGACTCCACATAGCATAATGCTTCACTTGACGTATGAAACCTCTATTTTCAGTGGTGGAATGTAACTAAGCACATTTACTCAAATACTGTACCTAGGTAAAACACATTTTAAGGGACTACAAGAAACCTTTTACCAAGTGCAACATTTATGTGAAAAACACATTAATGCATCAATAATTAATATATAATCATTTCAAATATAAGGTGCTTACATTTTGCATTATGAGTTATTTTATGAATAAATTCCCCTAAGGGAGTCGGGGGCCAGTCCATGTAAACATTTATAAAAAAAAAACACATACTTTTAAAAGACTTAAAATTGTCAAAACTCAAGAAATTGTGTTTCTCCAGGATGGTACAGTGGTGGTATGAATGTGGCTTTCTGTCAAACACCTTGATAGCTCTCTTTTACAGCTGTTCTATGGGTTTCAGGTTTGTGGCACAAGCAAATGACCAGTTTGTAAAACAGTATTCAATGTGGGATAGAGTCATACAGTGGAGGTATGACTTTGCACCATTGACAGTGAAGAAAGGTCTAATTTGTTTAAAATGTTGCAAGTTGAATTTAACGGTATTGGATACTTTCTTGATATGTTTCTTAAAAGTCAAGTTTGAGTCCATTATGACTGCAAGATACTTGAAGTGGGGGACTAGTTCTATTTCTGCTCCGTTTAATAACACATTGGATCCTTCGATGTTGACTGGTCGTTTACTGAACAACATGCATACTGTTTTTTTTTGCATTTAACTGTAAGCAAATGTTGTTCAGCCAGTGTTGAACCTTGCCCAATACATTAGATAGACAACATGAGATAATTTCAGTGTTTTTCCCATGTACAAAGATGACCGAATCATCGGCATACATTTGCACATTCAACTCAGGACATACATTAGGCAAGTCATTAATGTACAGAGAAAATAGTAATGGTCCAAGTATGGAACCTTGTGGAACCCCAACAGGGTTCAAAAGGTAGGGCGATTTGGCTCCGTTGACCAAAACACACTGTTTTCTGTTCGATAAGCAAGACTTGAGACAATGTATGGAAATGAGTTAGCTTTGTAAGGAGCACTTGGTGGTCAACTGTGTCAAAAGCCTTCCTGAGATCAAGGAAGACAGCACCTACATATGGGCTCGTCTCCAACATACATTTAACCTTTTCCACAAAGACACTGCTCAGTTGAGTGGTAAGCACGAAAACCAAACTGCATTGGGTGGAGTGGAGCAAAACCTTTGTCTAAATGTTTGGTGATTAGTTTTGACACCCATTTCTCAGCTACCTTAGAGACACAGGGGAGGATGCTGTGTCCTCCCCTGTAATCTGACATTATTGCCTTATCCCTAGATTTAAAGATCGGTGTCACCGTGGCCACCTTCCAGGATGATGGAACTTCCCTCGTGCTGATATATTGATTTATTAACATAGTAATTGGTTATATTAGACCATCGATATGTGTTTTTATAAAGTTGGTGTCTAAATCATGTGCATCCCTAGCCTTAGAACCTCTTAACCCTAAGATTATATTTTTTACCTCATCCTCTGTGATTTCCTCCAGGTCAAAAACGGGGTGTGTATCCACAATCAGGCTAGGTGAGACCTCAGATGGCGGGAAGAGCTTTGTAAAGTCCAAAACACTAGTTAAGAAATACTCATTGAGAGAGCTGGCCAACACTGCAGGGTCTTTTATCAGGGCATCTTTGATTTTTAATTCTAGAACATAATCCTGTTTGGTTTGTTTACCTAATAGTATATTTAAGGTTTGCCAAACTTTTTTACCGTTACCTTTCGCACCTTCAATTATATTGATGAAAAAGTTTGCTTTGGCCTGTCTTATTGTTTGTGTTACTTATTTGTGATTAATATAGGTTAGTAGCTGCTTGTTAGCTGAGCTCATATGCTATCATTATTAGTTTATATGTTGGGTTATAAGTAGCAACAAACTGCTGTAAAGAAAATTTATATTTCCTAAGTTATTTAGAAACATTGTTGGACCCACTGTTTCTCTCTTTCTCTCTCAGACCAACATCGAGCCATGTCCTGAGTGTGGCCACTTGAAGCAGAAACACATCCTGTGCAGCTTCTGTTACGCCAAGGTGTGCAGAGAGACGTCAAAGATTCGGAAGCAGATGAAGGCGATGGAAGGGGGGGCCCATGGGGCGCCGGCAGTGGAGACTGTCATCCTGTATGAGGGAGAAACACCAAGTGAGCTGGACAAAGACAAAAGGATTGTGGAGAGGCCCAGGAAGAGGCCTGCCTGGTTCAGCCTCTGAGATATTCATCCTGTTTGTGATACCAAAGCTGATTCTTGATGTAGTTATCTCTGTAAAGATACCGTACCTGATCATTGATTTGTGGGTTTAAGGCTCACACAGCTACATATTTGAATTTTTGGTTTAATTTAATTTGTTACTTTTTCAACTGTTTGTCATATTCTCAAATTGGATACATTTACTGTATGTTTGAATATTTGACAATACATTCTTTATTTGAAAAAAGAAATTATGTGATTCTTTGTTGCCTTAAATTCAAAAACTCAAATGAGACCATTCAATGTAAAGACTTACCATTGTGTTAGTCAAAAAATCTTACTTTATCCACTTTATGACACAGAAAAAACAATTAGGTTTGATAATTAAACCCGACGCTCCGACCACATCACTCCACTGGCTCCCCATCAAACACCGCATTGACTTTAAAATATTACTTTTCACTTTCAAAGCCCTCAACAACCTTGCCCCCCCCTACCTCTGTGACCTCATCCAACGACACAACCCCACCCGTCGCCTCAGGTCTGCTGAAGCTAACCTACTGCAGCCCATCAGGACAAAGCTCCGGACCTGGGGTGACAGGGCCTTCGCAGCAGCCTCCCCCACACTCTGGAACTCCCTCCCCAGCCACGTCAGATCCGCCAACACTCTCACATCATTCAAACAATCCCTCAAAACTCACCTTTTCACTCTTGCCTTCAACTCCTAATCAACTAACCCCTTGCCCTCATTCCTCCTAGCTTAGCACTTTCTACTTTTGTTGTTATTTTGTTTTACTTGCTTGTAAGCGCTTTGAGCACCAGGAAAAGCGCTTTATAAATGTAATTTATTATTATTATTATTAATATTAATATTATTATTATTATTAATATTATTATTATTATTATTATAATTGTGCTCCAAAGTCATTGGCACAATAAAGGGGGGTCAAGAGTATTAGTGTCTACCATAAGCTTTCATTAAGACTACAGCTTTTTAGCATCCTCTGAATAAACCCAATTTTAAAATAGCCACAAGCTTTTTATCAGTAACACAAATATGGTTATGAACCACTTGGAATCGGATGTCTTAAGATTTCAAACATTATGAAGTGATACATCATTCTTGGCTTCTTTGTGATGGAAACTAATTGCCACTTCTTCTGATCTTGAAGGGATGCATGTTTTTGTTTGTGAATGTGTGTTTGTGTTGCCACAGCAACATCTATTAGTCAGGATTCAGCATCAAACTGGAGTCATGTAATACTGGCTCTTGTGTTGCAGGGGGGGGGGACTGTTTTTGCTGGGATGAGTCCAGCATACCTTTCACTGCCTCAGTCACACCGTCAACCCCCTCTGATACAGTTTCACCCTCCAACTGATGGAAGTGGGGCTGCCAGCGTTCTCCTGAGAGGAACTAAAGTTATAGTATGTCAGTGGTGTCAAATTGAAAAGGATATTAGATATTAACATACACTGTATGTCAATAAAAGTTCAGATAGTTTGTAACCAAATTACTTACATTTCAGAATTAAGGTGTTTACCTGCCTCCCAAACATTCGGCACATCCTTCCATTACATCTGAAATATGAAGATAATGAAGCACTTCTGAACACAAAGAGAATGGAATAATGAGATCCCTTTACAAATCAAATGAGTGTCCCAACGAAACTTTTCTAAAACTCAGTCATAAAGTAGAATAATTTTGCCCAAGGAACTGATGTCTCTTTGGATTAATGAGCTGGATTAAGACCGTCAGCCAGTGATCTGATTTCCCTCAGCTGTTTCCTTCCTGCGACATTCGGTCTATGTGAGAGACATCTGAGGAGTTGGAGAATATTTTTGTTGACATGCTGGGATAAACCCTGGATTCATGTCATTTAAGCAGACTGGTTGTTTTGTACATCATGCACACTTTCATAGTCTGGAAGTAAACATAGAAGACTTTCTTTATATCAGCAGTCGTAGTCGTTGTAACTAAGTACATTAACTGAAATGCCGTACAAGTGAAATGTTGCCATAGATGATTTCAGTATTTCAATTTTTTGCTACTATATACTTGTACCCCATTTTTTTCTACATTTATATTTCAGCTTTTATTATCATGAAGATTTAAATTAAATCTAAAAAGCAGCACTAAATCAGTGCCAGGGTATGTTTACACTGTAGTTTTGCTACTTCTACTTAATTGTCTAAGTATATCTTTCATCACCGGGTTAACGATATAACGGTTAATGGAATAATTTCCATTAGTGAAATCATTGGCATTTCATTAGGTTGAGTCATGTTACAGAAAGAACTAGTGCTCATTTTCAAATGAAAACCAACCCTCAGGATGCCTGGAGTAAGGACATTCACTACAAAGTGATGCAGAGGAGTAAAAATAGAAACAAGGCTGAATATTTAAGACATTGCCAAACACACTCACACCTCAGACTGCTTGGTACAGACATTGACGACGACACATGATTTGATCGCTTTCTGTGTTTGTCTCCTTTGAGTTGTATGCGTGTCAAGTCAGACAGGAGTGAAAAAGGACACGAAAAAGGCTTTTTACACAGAAGTTAAATTCTCACTTTCAAAACAATCCCACAATGCACTGTGTGAGCAGAGGAGGCTGCTACCTGGTGAACTCCTACTGTGATCTTCAGGAGGAGAACCAGTGGAAGAAGGAGAGCTACGAAGCCTGCTGGGTGAGCCTCGTCCTGGAAACCAGACCACAATACAAGTAGGTTGTTTCCTAATAAAATTCAGCTTTTTTCTAATTTTGGTTATGTATGGATCACTGCCATACAGGTTGGGTGAAACTTTATTTTATTTTCTCTGTTATGTTTATGTAAACTCTGTTGAATATTTGTAGATCTATACAATCCTCAGTATTTGATAATAATCAGAATAAAGGGTAAAGGTACAGCAGCCCATGTTTGTTTCACTGTAAACACACCATATGGGCGAGCTTTTGACCTTAGTCCACGCTGATTCACTTACATAAGGCTGCTGCACCGCCTTGTTTGGTTTGAAACCTTTTTTCTGGTGGCTATTTGAACCCATATCCTTTGTGCTTCCTCTCATGTTCAACCTTTTTCAAAATTTAGGCAGAAAATACTTTGTTGATAATCATTAAAGATGGGCCAGACATTAAGCTGTCAGGATTGGAAGAGAGCAAGGCAGGTTTTTTAAAGTTGTTTTATATTTGTTTCCAATAATCATCAAATTATTACGAATTAAGTAAGTACATTTATTTTATTATGACCAAATCATGCCTTTTTGTACTTTTGTGTAAAAGATTAAGACTAGTATGCTGTCATCAATGGACACGTTTGAAAAACATAAATAGATGACATCATTGATTATTTTGTAGTTTGTTCCCTATATCCTAATTTCTGAAAGTTCGATATTGTAGAAAGGACGAACACTAAAGAGACAGGCACTAAAACTGAGCATTTAAAGCAGATCATTCATACAGGTACGGTATATCCAGACATACAGTGTGATGTGTTTTTTGACACAAAATAATGTCAAGATTTTCTAGTAAAAACAAAGTATGTACCCTTTAAATTATTTAAAAAACATAACCTATATCTCTTGTAGTGTTGTTAAAACTGTGACCAGCTTTAAAGTTTCAACTAAGCAAGAGAAGTGAAGAAGCAGTCTTCACCCTTGTCTACAAGTTATTTGAAAACGCTTGAAAGAGATATAATGATCACGTCGCTCTACTTTTGTGTATTACAGAGAGTTAATAAAAAGCATTTTTCTTAATGTGTTCCAGGCTGACTCTTTCAGAGACAGACAGCGTCCGTAGAGAGAGTTACAAGCAGCAGCAGGTGATCCACTTCCTGGTGGAGAGGAGCCCCAGCCGGACCCTGAGGCTGGGCAGCAGCAGAGACATGGCAGAGCACCAGCTCCCCTTATCCAATACCAGCAGCTCACTTCATACCACAACTAAACAAAAGCCGGTCATACAAGAGAAGGGAAATAATGAAGAGGACAAACAGGAAGTGACTGCCAATACTCAGGACGTCAGCAAGCCACTCAGAGAGAACTTCAGAGCCTCCAGCCTGATGTCCTCGCCGAGGGAAACCTCCAGCCGGGTGCAGAGGAGGGAGTGAAGAGAGGAGTCATTTAAAATTCAGAAAATATAACGTAGCCTTTGTTATTGTCGTTTACATACAGTACTGGTGTTGGTTAAACAAAATGTGCTTCTAAATGTAATCAGCTTAACTGTGACTTTCAGTGAAAAATGAAAGTGTTGATTAATTGTTTTCTCATTTTCTATGTTAAGTATAATTCAAACTCCAAAAAATAACACCTCTCGTAATGTTCTTGTGAGTAGTGTGGAGTGATTTAAAGAGAGATTTACTGGATTCTATTCTCCTAATTCGGTTGGCAAATTATTATATTTAAAACATACATTTTGGAACGAATTCTGAAACAGGTTTTCAACAATGATTGTAAATGTTTGTCATCGTCATTGATTCCCAACAAAACAAAGTAGCAAAACTTCTTGAAACAGTGTCTTGAATCTATATTTACTTAATAAACGGTCCTGTCAGTAGTTACAACCAAAACACTTAACCAATAGGTTCAATGTATTCCTGCTGGAAACTGGTTTAATGTATGCATCTTCATGAGATTTTATGTTGAATGATCATTCTTCAGGGAGCAAATCCAGTGGAAGCCCCCCCCCCCTGTGGTAAGTCAATAACATCATAAAGGAAGCCTCAGCGAACTGATATAGACTATGGTAAATGCAGTAGCACTTTTGAGAGTGTTAGAATATAACAACAGTCCGGAAATGAAGTCCTTAAACCTGGAATTTATTGATTTATTATGATTTAACAGAGTTCTAAGAGCCAGTACATTTGCATTTATGGCATCATATCCAGCACTTAATCACCAAGTTATGGTGCAAACAAAAAAAGAACATCATTGAGATGTTTGGCAACCTTATAGAAAAGCTACTGCTTAGTTAATCCATTCATCACAGGGGTGCAGTGTGAGGTAAAAGGGTGCTGTTTTACTATTTCTGTTGCAGTACCGTGGTAAGGTGTTGCAGTAATGAGCAAAACTTTGAGCTCTATCCCCTTATTTAGATTCACATGCACGTTCAGTCTCCCTGATAGTTAACCTAAAAGCTCCCACAAACCAGACAAAGTAAACAGATATACTATGCTTTTGGTTTTTGGCCATGAATCATAAACGTCAAACATATCGAGTGTAAAGAGAGATGTTCTTCATGGATAAAAAACAAATAAAGTCCCACAAATATCATGATAAATATCCCCGAATCAACAACACATTCTACGACTTTGCAGCAAAATAATGTTAGAAAAATATTTTCCATGTGTTAATGGTTCCCGTTTTCTGTTTAACACATTTGCTATTTATTTTCTTTTTCTTCCTGAAGACACTTGCAGCCAGCAACACATAGATATGCAATATCACATCGTGGAGTAATACAAGGGAATCCTAAATGCATACCTGAGGTGGACAAACTGACATTTTCCAGGTCTACAATGTATCCCTGTGAGCAGTAATTCATGGCACTCATAGAGTTAAATGGATACAATTGTTGTGATTAATTTTTGCTAAGTGGAAAAAAAATACATCTCTATGTACATATAATTAATTGTGCATCCAATATGGATATCATCTTATCGTGGATTTTTATCATTATAGGTCTGCACACAGTTAATTTAAAGCCAATGGGTCTTAATTGGGGCTTCTGAAATTATCATGTTTTAATTCCAGGTTGTGGAAATAATCCTTCCGTTTCATAGCTGGGATCAAGGAAGGACTCTAAAGGCACGGACACACCAGGGTTGCGGTCGGATAATCCAAAAATCAGCTCCTAACGTCTAACCCTATCATCTATTCCTTGACCTCTGAGTGAAACGTCACGGGGTTAAGGGATAGTGGATAGGAGAATTCAAAAGGACTTAGGAGAAGAGACTGCGGTACTTTAGAGAATCCGACTACACTTTCACTATCCGACGTGTTTATGATGCGCCAGCGGACGTCATAAATGTGCGTCTGCTGCTGTGGGGAAACTATGGAAACTACAGTTTTCTATACAACGGACTACAACATGGACGTATAATAAGAACGAGGGACTGTAAACTCATCTTGAGACTCTGCACCGTGCTCTGATGCTGTTGCTTTATGCTTTATGAACGTGGACAACAGAGAAACATATTCTTCATGACCAAAGTTGGAATTGAAATAAAAAAGGAAAGTGAAACTTATGCTCGTCACCCTCTCCCTCCGGTCCACACTAATACAAACTAGAGAATGCAATTCCTGAAGAAATTGCCAGTGGGAATGCTTTATGCTGAAAAGCTGATGCTGAATTGCT
>NW_011353279.1:0-3277 GCF_000735185.1 Notothenia coriiceps
CCACTGCTAAGCTAAAGGTGGCTAATGTTGGGCTATAAAGGAACTACAGCACGCTCACATGACTTCACGTCACCACTGCTAAGCTAAAGGTGGGCTATAAAGGAACTACAGCACGCTCACATGACTTCACGTCACCACTGCTAAGCTAAAGNCCTTTAGCTTAGCAGTGGTGACGTGAAGTCATGTGAGCGTGCTGTAGTTCCTTTATAGCCCAACATTAGCCACCTTTAGCTTAGCAGTGGTGACGTGAAGTCATGTGAGCGTGCTGTAGTTCCTTTATAGCCCAACATTAGCCACCTTTAGCTTAGCACATTAGCCACCTTTAGCTTAGCGGTGGTGACGTGAAGTCATGTGACCGTGCTGTAGTTCCTTTATAGCCCAACATTAGCCACCTTTAGCTTAGCAGTGGTGACGTGAAGTCATGTGTCCGTGCTGTAGTTCCTTTATAGCCCAACATTAGCCTCCTTTAGCTTAGCGGTGGTGACATGAAGTCATGTGTCCATGCTGTTGTTCCTTTATAGCCTAACGTTAGCTTTTTACTTCAGAAATCATAAAGTGGTGTTAATATGTGATGATTATCCTGCTGAACAAAACGTTTAGTATCATAAAAAAGAGATTATTTTCTCCAATAATCCAAAATCAAATGGAGAAATCCTATTGGACCAGGGAGATGCTGCCTTCAGGGTCCAACACAGAAATACAACATCCCTGCATCACTCTATTTAACCTCTTTTACTTTTTAAAAGCAAGCCAAATAACACCTCTAATGTGTACATGTTATGCATTAGAAGATATTAGGTGGTCCACCTGGCACCCTGTTGGGCCTGTGTACCTTTCGTTGAGTTTCACAGCCGTATATCATCCTCTCTTTGCTGTATTTGTCATGGAGGCATTGTGTATCTTTTACTCCCCCCTCTCCTCCTGACACTTCCTCCCTGATATATCCTCCCTCTCGCTTTATTTCCCCTCATACGCTCACTCTCTGCTCCCGATGGCATCTAATTCCCCGGCGATATTGACACTGTATATCAAGTTTCATGGGGTCTGCCTCACATCCCTCTCCTCATTTCACCCTGATTCCCCCCTCGTTTCATCCCCCTTCTCTTTCCTCTCCCAGAACATCTAAATCCCTGGTAATTCTTCCCGGTTTTCATTCTCAACATCCCTCAGCCCTCTGCACAGCTCAGAACAAATTTCAGTTTTAAATCCAGTCCCCCCGTACTTTCTTATAACTCAGTTTACTCTGTTTTATACTTTACTCTCAATAGAGTGGCACGAGGACTTATTTCACTTTAGCAGCAAAAACCCCTTTTTGAATGTGGCATTCAGCATTAGTATGTTATTGATACTAACATATTTGTGTCTTTTTGGTATAATTGTATTTTTATTTATTTATAGTTTGCACATTTGTACTTCTTTATTTCTAACTACCATTGCATTTTTAAATAATACTTTTTCACAATTTGTATTCACATTCTTTCTTGAAGTCTTATGATCATACCAATGTTTTTATGCAATTGAATATTTTAATTTATTTTATTTTACAGGATATTTTACTTTAAATTCTCACGTGTAAATAAATAATCAATCAATCAATCAATCAATGTTTATTTATATAGCCCAATATCACAAATCTTACATCTGTCTCAGTGGACTTCACAGTTTGTACAGAATATCAGTATGACAATACGAAACCCCTGTCCTCAGACCCTCTGTCCTTAGACCCTGTGTCCTTAGTCCCTCTGTCCTTAGTCCCTCTGTCCTTAGACCCTCTGTCCTTAGTCCCTCTGACCTTAGCCCCTTTGACCTTAGACCCTCTGTCCTCAGACCCTCTGTCCCCTCTGTCCTTAGACCTCTGTCCTTAGCCCTCACATCGTACAAGGAAACACTTCCAGAGAAAACCCACAGTTTAAAGAGGAACATGGGAGAAACCTCAGGGAGAGCAACAGAGGAGGGATCCCTCTCCCAGGACGGACAGACGTGCAATAGATGCCGTGTGTGAATAATAAAATAATACATCTAAATGTAATTTTTTACTCCTTTTGTTTATATGCAAATTCCTACTATTTCATTTTATTTGATCCTTTTATTGAACATTTTAGCCTCAACTTCTAATGTTCATCTATAATCATTATTTATTATTATTAACTTCTTATTAAAAATATTTGTGTTAGATATTATTTTATTCAACCTTTTATTAGACATTTATCTATAACCTATTTAAATATTTTTTTTTATAGTATCTTATCTTTCATTCGACACATTTTTGTGATTTTTTTGTATCTTATTATTTCTTACATAAAAACAACAACTCAGATACATATTTCCTCATTATTATTTCTCCTCTTACTTCTACCTTGTTTCATTTCTATGTCATGTAAATAACTTTAATCAAAGTAATTTCATTAAGAGTCGTATCTCCCTCCTCTTCTCCTCCTTTGACAGTTGTCCATCTGATATCTTTATAATGCACATGCTGTCAGCTTTCAAGGAGGGTTTATTAGAAACCATTAAAACATCTGTCTGTCAAATGTGGATTTTTGAGTAATGTGGGCAGACTATAAAACCCTCGGGACGGAAAATGAGCTAAAAAAAGTCTTAGACCCTCTGTCCTTAGACCCCCTGTCCTTAGTCCCTCTGTCCTTAGACCCTCTGTCCTCAGACCCTCTGTCCTTAGACCCTCTGTCCTCAGTCCCTCTGTCCTTAGTCCCTCTGTCCTTAGACCCTCTGTCCTAACAGTACAGTTTCTGTCTCCCAGTCTGTCTCCCTGATTTCGTCTCCGATTTCGTCTCCCAGGATGTCCTGTCCCCAGGTTCCTGTCTCCAATTCCGTATTCCAGTACCTGTCTCCCAGAATTCGCTGTCTCCAGGTTCCTGTTTCCAATTCCTGTCCTCCAGATTCCTGTCTCCCAGATTTCTGTCTCCCAGATTCGGCTCCAGATCCTTTCTCCAGTTCCTGTCTCCCAGATTCTGTCCCCAATTCCTGTCTCCCCAATTCCTCGTTTCCCAGGATTCCTGTCTCCAAGGATCTGTACTCCCGGGATTTCTGTCTCCCATGATTTCTGTCTCCCAGACTTCCTGACTCCCAGACTCTGCCCCAGGAGGTCCTGCTCCCAATTCTGTCTCCCAACTTCCTGTCTCCCGTTCCTTTCGCCAGATTCCGTCTCCCGAGATTATGTCTCCAGATTCCTGGTCTCCCAGATTTCTGTCTCCAGATTCTGTCTCCTGATTCCTGGCTCCCAGATTTATTTGTTTGGGCTGTCTTCCCGGATTTCTGT
>NW_011353279.1:3304-3770 GCF_000735185.1 Notothenia coriiceps
CGTGCTGTAGTTCCTTTATAGCCCAACATTAGCCACCTTTAGCTTAGCAGTGGTGACGTGAAGTCATGTGAGCGTGCTGTAGTTCCTTTATAGCCCAACATTAGCCACCTTTAGCTTAGCGGTGGTGACGTGAAGTCATGTGACCGTGCTGTAGTTCCTTTATAGCCCAACATTAGCCACCTTTAGCTTAGCAGTGGTGACGTGAAGTCATGTGTCCGTGCTGTAGTTCCTTTATAGCCCAACATTAGCCTCCTTTAGCTTAGCGGTGGTGACATGAAGTCATGTGACCGTGCTGTAGTTCCTTTATAGCCCAACATTAGCCACCTTTAGCTTAGCAGTGGTGACGTGAAGTCATGTGAGCGTGCTGTAGTTCCTTTATAGCCCAACATTAGCCACCTTTAGCTTAGCAGTGGTGACGTGAAGTCATGTGACCGTGCTGTAGTTCCTTTATAGCCCAACATTAGCC
>NW_011353279.1:4865-5220 GCF_000735185.1 Notothenia coriiceps
TTTACTTCTCAATCGATCAATCAATGTTTATTTATATAGCCCAATATCACAAATGTTACATCTGTCTCAGTGGACTTCACAGTTTGTACAGAATATCAGTATGACAATACGACACCCTCTGTCCTCAGACCCTCTGTCCTTAGACCCTCTGTCCTTAGTCCCTCTGTCCTTAGACCCTCTGTCCTTAGTCCCTCTGTCCTTAGTCCCTCTGTCCTTAGACCCTCTGTCCTCAGACCCTCTGTCCTTAGACCCTCTGTCCTCAGACCCTCTGTCCTTAGTCCCTCTGTCCTTAGTCCCTCTGTCCTTAGACCCTCTGTCCTTAGACCCTCACATCGTACAAGGAAACACTTCCAGA
>NW_011353279.1:5250-5502 GCF_000735185.1 Notothenia coriiceps
ACAGTTTAAAGGGGAGCATGGGAGAAACCTCAGGGAGAGCAACAGAGGAGGGATCCCTCTCCCAGGACGGACAGACGTGCAATAGATGCCGTGCGTAAATAATAAAATAATACATCTAAATGTAATTTTTTACTCCTTTTGTTTATATGCGAATTCCTACTATTTCTTTTTTTTTATTTGATCCTTTTATTGAACATTTTAGCCTCAACTTCTAATGTTCATCTATAATCATTATTTATTATTATTAACTTC
>NW_011353280.1:0-12329 GCF_000735185.1 Notothenia coriiceps
TTAGCTTTTCTTGTTTTGTTGTTTGTAATGGCAGAGATTAGGGATGAATAAAGTACAACTATAACCATAATCACATTAAAGCATTTCAATCCATAGAAAGGTCTGTGCCACACAATTTCAGTAGAAACAGGAACACTTTATTGCCCTTTTGTTTTACAGCCACGACTCGCACTAGCTGCTTGCCGCTCATTCAAAATCAAAAAGACCACCAACTTCCTCCCAGACACCCGCCCAAAAAGCCCAACCCTCAAGTAAAGGACCCAAAAGCCTTTTTGCGCTTATCGTTGGCACTGATAAAAGACTGGCATATTCCTTCAAGGTCCAGTCTGTCCAGTTTCTTCTGGTGCACATGACATATGGCCACATTATTCAGCCTCGTTTGACTCATCGATGATCTAAGCCATGTCTTAAGCCTCCTCAGGGCACTAAAACTCCTCTCAGCCTCTGCAGAAGAGGCAGGGACGACCAACAGAAGCCTTACTAAAGCTTCCACCTGACCGAAGAGACCTCTCACCTCTGGCACCATTTCCCGAATAATGCTAGCATTATCTGAGCTTGTTTCATAGGTGTAATTAGCCCCAAACATGGCCAGCTGCACCTGCAGTAGTCTTGAATTCAATTCAGGATACTCTTCTACCACCTTGTCCATTTCTCCGTGTAGCAGCACATTTTCAAGCTGCTGCAGCTTGTGGAATCCAGCTTGTTCAAACCTCTCTATGAATTGAGTATTCACTGTGTCCAAGGTATTGTAGAATTGGACTCTGTACAAGGACTGGGCATCGGGAGGGACATGGGCTGCAGCCTGACCGGTGTAACGCTTTGTAGGTTTGCGGACATGAGGGATCTGAATTGGTTGTAGGTCCAACTTTGTTGCCACAGCAGTTGCTTTCGAGAACAATACATCAAAATGTTCTCCGTTCGTTTGACCTGCCTGCTTGTTTTGACATGGTCTACAGCCTCCAACATGCCTGAAACGGTCTGTTTCCTAAGCTGCAGGGAGGTGTTCAGGCACTCCAAATCCCCCATCAGATCTTCAGCCATTAAAAGGCCGAGCACAGTGTTCCCTTTAAGAAATGTTCCATGAAGACCATTGGCGTTGGCTGAAGTTTCAGGTGAGCTGCATGAGATGGCAGGGGTACGTACAGTCCACCTGGTGGGACAGAGAGGCTTCAATGAGGTGAAAGTCGAACCATGCTCTGATTTTGCGATATTCTGGAAAATCAACTTGAACTTGCCAGATTGATTAAAGAAGCCCCCCAATTCATGGACCAGACCCATTGCATCTCTTACTAGTGGAGAGGCTCCACGGGCAGCCTGCATAATTAAGTTCACGCAGTGGGGACCACAGTGACAATACAGAGCCAGCGGTTGTTCTTTCCTTGAAATGGCTTGTACTCCCTGCAATCGTCCAGCCATGTTTGCGGCACCATCATAAGTTTGTCCTCGGAGTTGAGACAGAGGAAGCTGTAGGCGCGTCATCACATCACATGCCATCTTGGCTATATTTTTGCCCTGTTGTTTGACACTTGGTAGATTCCCAGGAATTCTTCCTTTGGTTGTAGATCTGCATCTACAGAGCGCACACATATTGATTCCTGCTCAACTCCTGATATATCTTGGATGCCAATGATAATTGCGAACTGGACCACTAGCATTGATGTTATTTCCGACACAATTTCTTTGATGATTGTATTGGCCATCACCTTCAACAGTTCGTTCTGCAATTCCGGACTGGTGAAATCGAGGGGACCTTTTAGCCAGGAGGTCAGCTCTGCATCGCCCGTTGCCTTGTACTTTAGAAGCTGGCTTAAATTCCCACTCTCCTTCTGATCGCCTCGAAAAGCCAGACCTTGCCGCGCCAAGTACCTCACACCCTCAACAATCTTCATCAGATTTCTTCTTGCTTGTTGCTGCCGTCTTTCAAGCTCACGTGAAAGTTGCACATTAACAGGCTCTGGCTCCTGAATACTAGTCATCCAGCTAATTTGTGACACTGGCTGTGTCATGCACACTAAATTTCTCCAGTGCCTTCTTCCAATTGTTAAAACCAGTCTTGACAAACGCTGAAACTGCTTTTGACGCAAGCTTAGACTTTTGTGCTGCAAAGTATTTAGCACAATAGAAACAGAGGACCCCTTTTACAGAGGGGCTGTAATGGAGCCACGTATGATCTTCAAACCACTTCTCCTGAAAGTGGAGTATTCTATTTGATAGGGTTTGACTGGGTATGACTTTGACATTTGGATGATTTGGGCAAAGTCCAAGCTCCTCCCCTTCCGTTCCTGTACCTTCATTTTCGCCTGCCTGGCTGCTCTCTCTCTCATTGTCAAACTCACTCTCCCTGCTTGATGGTATTATCTGAAATACATATGAGGATGATCTCATCTTAAAATAACATTAACATTAGACTGCTATGTTGTCATTATTCTGTCTTAACCATCAATATAGCTCCTTTCTGACTTACCTCCATGTCACCAGAGCACACTCTTCCTGTCTGGTCGCCAGGCTCACATTCTCTCTCTCCCTCTCTCTCTTTACTCTGAACACACCAGAGTGAACATGGAAGAAATATTATCAGTAAACAAGCTGACTGGTAACAATACTCACTTTCTCACTGCTCTTAACTTACTTTTTTTCTTTTCTGAGGCTGCCCAAAAAACTGTCTAATGTCACTGCCACCCTTCCTCTTGCTCATGCTTACAGCTTGACCTCGGCGATCTGCAGTTGCTGATGTGATGAATACGGGTCAGCAGCGCTGGATATAAGATAATTAAACATGTTTATTAGCAATTCTGAGCGTTCTAAACCCAGCAAAAGCTATGATGCACACTGCAAACCTCCTGCGTGTGAGTATCTTTTAAATGCTTCTGACGATTATGAAACTCTATTTCATAATAATTGTAGAGTATTTATTATTTAATTAATTCTGGCACCTTTGGTGTCACACATCACAGTTTTAAATCTTTCCACACCCTACAAAAATTACAAAATAAAAGAGAAATAATCAACATGAATAAATATCTATTGGATCCAAAACGACACCGTCATTTTCCACATAGCTGACACTAGCCCGCCAAACCCTGGCTAACAACTGAAACCAGCTAGCCCACAGCTAGTTAGCTACTATTCCTGAAAAGTTCGGTTTTAACATCAGAACTAAAAGTTACTTACACAAAGAAGCTAAACCGGAGGGTTCATTAACATTACCATTACGAAATAAAATAATATAGATGACTTTAGGGCTAACTAGAAAAGATACCAGAACTCATGGAGGGCAAATTAAAACATGACTGACCTGCTTGGAGCATCAAGCTAACTGAAGGTGGACTCAGACGTGCAACAGCTAAATACACCCCAGGGTATAAAATAAGGAACCAATTTACATATGAAAAGAAATATCATTTTGGTGAAGTTCACAATAACAGAAAATATAGATTTTCAAGTATACAAATATCGAAAATAAGGAAGCCATAGAATAGCAATTTTATTTTAATTAAAAAAGAAAAAAAAGAAAAAAAAGTTTGCTATTTATTGGGGGGGACATTTTGAGTGTATCTGAATATTGGGGGGGATGTGTCAATTAAGTTGGCCAACTGCGAATGTTTCGTCAAGTTGGCGAACATGTTATTTTTATTTACATCGTTTTTGAAAGTGCAGCACGTTACGTATGTTAGTCTTTGTGGCATTGGAAGTGCATTTGCACGGTTCGATCACTTTAGAAAACCGCAACAATCTACTTTTTTGGTCCCAAATTGCTGGTAGTCAACTCCCAAATCACTCCCAGCACTGCTGGTGATAGTGTGTATACTGCACCCTCAATGTTTGGCACGCGCTAAACATAATATGTGAGCTCCAAATAAGGTGTATACTAAATACACATGGATGGGTTTTTGGGGCACACAAATCAGTGTCTTGCATAGATCCAATTTTCCTTGGACAATCCAATTTTCTTCTTCGATCTGTTTGTGTGTGCCAGGATTGTTGGAGCACCCCCACAATGACATCAGACAGATGTTCATCTCAATAATCCTGTGTGCCCATCAGTGTTACTTTGTGTTTACAGTATCACTCCATCGGGGCGAACAAGCGGCTAATCAGCACAACACAAAGCTACTGTCACTCCAAAATCAAATCTTATTATCTCCGGGAAATGTGCATGATGAGCATAACAGCAGCACTTTAGTTTCTGCTAAAACTCAGACTCCATTGA
The DNA here is from genome assembly GCF_000735185.1 of Notothenia coriiceps. Classification (NCBI taxonomy): domain Eukaryota; kingdom Metazoa; phylum Chordata; class Actinopteri; order Perciformes; family Nototheniidae; genus Notothenia; species Notothenia coriiceps. Next base: position 4,211 of record NW_011353280.1, read on the forward strand.
GTTATCGCAAAGTCTTTAAACTAACAATCACTGTATGCAATGTGTGCAGCACCATAGAGTGTTGAAGATGTTGACTTTGGAGTACATTTACAATATGCTATATGACAATTTGCCAAGATGTTTTATTAACATTCACAATACAAATCTATTTTCCTTTTTGGATTATCACTTGTCTTTTATTTTGCTGTGCTCTAATTACAGGACAAAATAATAAACTGAAATGAGTTACCACTCATAATATCTGAACAGTACTGTGCCAATGGCAAGCTCTTCCTTGAGAGATTTCAGTAGACAAGTGTTAATTCCATCACTTTTTAACAGCTTAATTTGGCCAAATTAAATCTTTAAGATAATTGTGGGTATTTCCTCTTCTGTTCAATCTTTATCCACCTTCTCCATCCAAGTCAGTGGGAAATGTATAATTCTGTCTCCTCAAAAGATGATTTAGATTGCTTAAAAGGCTTACTAGACACTGACTCACAATGTTTCCGCACTCACACTCTTAAATCCATTTAATTCAATAATGCACACCCTGCCATTAAGTAAGTTATGTTGTTTCCCACTTTAAATCCACTCAAAATTCATGGGAAAGTATTCATGCTTCATTGCCATGTAACTCTCTTAAGACATACAAATTAATACATATTGCACACACACATCTCTGGCGATACAAAAGCCACACACTTTTTTTCTATAATAACTGCAAGTAGGCTACTCAATATTTAGACTCATTGTGCCTCCCTCAGGAAAAAGAGTGAACTGACAAAGAGCAGTGGGAAAAAATGTCTTAATTCTTACATTTTGTTCTTTTTGTTTTTTATAATACATAATATGACAATTTTTCATTTGTCTTTTGGAATTAAACAAATGTATGCATAAAAACTACGTTATCAACTACAGAAGTTTCAAAATGATATCTATAAGGTTTCAGCTTATTCACCTGTAGTTTTAAATTTTTATAATTTATCCTAATGTACAATTAAATTATTGGCAAATCAAATGGCTGATATGGCATATTTACTGGACTAAAAATAATATAATGCCATGCTGCTGCTCTTACTCCAGTCCAGCAGGTGGCGGTGATACAGACGTGAACCAGCTCACTGTCTGCCAACACAAACAAGCAGAAGAAGAAAATCTAAAACGATTCAGCTTGAGGTTTTTGTATTTTAGCCTGAATGTGCCTCCAAATATGTGACAAATGTGAGGTTCACCAAATGTAGGACACTCTCCTTACTTCAGCTGCAGTTAACTGCAGAGTATGGCAGAATATCAGTTTCTGTTGGACCTGAACATCTCGGCGGAAAAGGACTGTTGCCGTTTCTGCTGCTCTTGTTGTTATTGTAGCTAGCGTTAGCGTTAGCTAATTAGCTAAGCAATAGCTCACAGCAAAACCGATGTTGATTCATTGCTGCGGGGCAGTGAACTGCAAAAACAAGGTAACTCTGGAGCAACTTCCAGACATCAACAAGAGACCTTAGCAACGTTTATGAAACGCCTTTAAGTCATTGTGTAATTGACTTTAGCCAGTGTTTTAGGTGTTGTTACAGTGCAGGATATTCTAACGTTATTTGACAGATTACACGGATAAATTACGGCTGCATGCTTTTGAAGAAAACATGGATTAAAAATGATATTACTAGTTAAGGTCAGCTAACCCCTAACGATGCCAGCAGCTAGTGCTGTCTGCACGTTTTGAGATGGAGCAGCAGATAGCAGCCAGTGACATGGCTCTAATCTTTCCCATCACACCTGTCTGAGTTGTAAAGCCTGTGAAAGAGAAATCATGTCTTGCAAAGCCGCAACCAAGGACAAGAAGTCAAGCTTCAGCAAGAAGCTGTTCCGGCGGGGCTCTGTGCGCTCTGTGGGCAGCTTCATGGGCAGATTCATCCGGACTCTGACCGCCCTATCACACTATGGATCTGAAGTGCAAGCAGAAGATGAGAAAGATGACGGGGGGTTCTCCTCTTTTAAACCTGGGTGTAAGGATGTGCCCATGGAGGATGGGGACCTGGCGGGTTTGCTGTGTGGAGACAGGGTTCCTGGAGTGTCAGGGCTGAAAAACCACGGGAACACCTGCTTCATGAATGCCATCCTGCAGTGTCTCAGCAACACGGAACTCTTCGCTGAGTACCTGGTTCTGGAGCATTACAAAGGCGATGAGCAGGAAGAGGACAAACCAAAGACAAATGGCTTACTTCTTCACAAGAAGGGTCCTCTGGCCAAAGGAGAGGTGACGGAGCAGCTGTCAGGACTCATGCGGGCTCTGTGGACCTTTGAGTACACCCCACAGCATAGCAGGGATTTCAAGGTAAATGCATGACTTTTGCCACTTCTGCAGAAAAAGTACTTTGCCAATACTGCCAGAGTTGGAAGAAGTACTCAGATGTTCTGTTTCAGTAAAAGTAGAACTACCAGAGTGTAGGAATACTGTGTTACAAGTCAAAGTCCTGCATTCAAAATGTTTCTCAAGTAAAAGTACAAAAGTATTGACAAGATTTGAAAGCAAATGTATATTCGAATATTCGACCCCCCCAAAAACGGTTAACCGATCAACCGAAATACATATCCTATACAAATAAATAAAAAATAAATAAATACATGTTCAAATAAGTATAGAAACCAAGTCGAATATGTCAAATGTATTGAACTGGTGATCACAGTTTGAACAGTTGACAGCTATAGGCCTAGCTTTCATGCTTAAAACATAACTAGGTTTTAAAATGAAAGAGGGATCATACATGAACAACATAACGGGTTAGGGTAACGTGACCCTATTACAACAGAGATCAACAACCTATAACAGGGCCTATGCACAGAATGCAGCTATTCAATACTCATTCTTGTTTAAGAATATGAGCATGTCTACTCAGGGTGAGGCGGGTGCGGAGGCGATTCACAATCAGGCCAGCTGTAGAGAAGACCCTCTCAGCTGGAATTTGGGCATAAGATGAGGTTTGAGTCTGCGTGTAGGGAGGGGCAGCAGCCATATAATTGGCTAGAACTAGCTAGATCTGATGGATTTGGACATAAACGTGAGTGAAGTATAACCGGATGCGAGAGAGAGAGATCAGCACCTGCAGCTCTGCCCGCTGTGAGGGACCGGTGAGGGGAGCAAAACACACCTTTAGACCTAACACATGTAGCTATGGCACTGTCGTATACTGTACATTGAATTATTCCAGATAATATGTAATCAACTTAGGAACCCCTCCTAAAAAATTTTTTTTTTACAATACATATATTCATAACTCATATTCTCATATTCGAATACCTGAATAATTTCGAATATTCGATCCATCGTTCCCATCCCTACTAAATATACATAAAGTACCAAAAGTAAAGTACACGCGATGCAGATTGGCCCATTTCAGAATCATATAATATATATTGTCATTATAATCATTGATGTATTAATGTGTTTATCAAGCAATATTAATATAACTAAAGTCTTATTTAAGTGTTGATTCGATATTTTCTTATCATGAATCCATATCTGCAAAGTAAATAAAGTTACTACGTAAATGTGGTGGAGTAAAGGTACAATATTTACCTCTGAATTGTCTAGTGGAGTAGAATTACAAAGTAGCATAACATTGATTTACTCAAGTAAAGTACCTCAGAATTGTACTTAAATACAATACTTGTGTAAATACTTATTGAAACCTCATAACCACCATATTTAAGTTTACTTGATAGTACTTACGTTTTGACCTTGCACACATTGTAATCACCACGCTGTTTGTTACAGAATGCTGTGTCGAAAAATGCCATCCAGTTTAAGGGGAATTCTCAGCACGATGCTCAGGAGTTTCTGCTGTGGCTGCTGGACAGAGTTCACGAGGACCTGAACACAGGGAACCCTAACATCAGGCCTGCTATTAAGGTACGTTTAGAAGACTTGTGGCTTTTTTTTAAACAGGCATAGTTTGGTGTTAAATTGAAAAACAGTGATTTCCTGTGGCACATTCCTCCTTATTTCTGAACCACACAGTCCTTGGGGCCAGGAAGCTGATTATAGTTATTCAAGTTGTTATTGAAAATCTATTTTGCACGATATGTGTTTATATTGTTCTGGTCACACTAATGAGTTGCTTTCACAGTCCTGCTCAGCTAGACCTGCCTGGTCTTGTTTCCTCTGGATTTCCTATAGCTAGTTGATAACAACAGAATACATGAACTGCATTTGAACTAGCTTATGAAGTATTATTTATGACTGACTAGTAATACCTGTTTGTTTTTGCTGCCAGCCACCTATAGAAGAAGACGATCAAAGCTTGGAAGGGCCCTCTCCTCCCCTGTCTGCTGGGTCCTTTGTGCAAGAACTGTTTCAGGCTCAGTACAGGTAGACTTTACACCTAGTAAAACATGTTTTTTCCACCATCGCCACGCTATCTTTCTGCCATATTTAGAGATGACGTTTTGTCCCAACAGATCATCTTTAACTTGCCCACATTGCCAAAAGCAGAGCAATACGTTTGATCCCTTCCTCTGCATCTCCTTACCAATCCCACTGCCCCACACACGGTGAGTTATCCGTCAACATCGCTCAGTTGAGAGGTCTTCACATGTTCATGACTACCTAATACTGGTTTATACAGTAATCCACATTACATAGCTGAAGTAAACATTTCTTTATAAGGTTTTCAAAAAAGACTTCAAAAGGGATCATACCATACAAGTTTACGAGAACCTGAAGCAAATATTAGCACGTGTTGTTCCATAAAAGGAATGTAACTTGGTGAGTTAGGGCTGTATCGGGGGTTGAAGGTGCAGGCGGAGCAGCAAACAGGTTTGGGAGAAGTGTGCACTTTCAAAACAGCAGTTTGTTCATTTTAGATCCCCCCAGCCACAAACTGTTCTCTCTGCAGCATCAGGACTAAAACCACCAGACTAAGGGACAATTTCATCCCACAGACCATAAGACTGTTAAACACCTGAACTTATGAAAGAACATCCATAAACATTCATCTGTCTGCATTAGGGATCGACCGATATGGCTTTTTCAAGACCGATACCGATTATTAGTAATCAAGGAGACAGATAACCGATATTTGGAACCGATATACATTTGCAGTAAAATCAGAAAATCTTGTGGTCAAAATGTAGAATAACACAACTTCTTTGAAATGCCTTTTTATGTTTAATGAACTTTTCAACATCTTAAAACTGGTTTTCCTCTCTTTAACCCTGAGTAAAGTAAATGAAGTAAAAATAAAATAGAAACTACTAAAACTTGTTCTGAACTTCTGATATTTGAGTCTCACTCATTTAGTAGTAGGAAGCAGAGTTGCTGCGAGGCTCCGCTAGCAGCCGTCCCAGCGGGATTTAAACTCACAACCTTCCTATCTTCAGCCCACCTCACTATCCATTCGACCACCACTATTCCATTTACTTGTATATAGACTCTTCTTGCACTATTTCTAATGCATTTGTATTTACTTGCACTATTTGATCTGTTTTATTTGTTCTATGTCCTATATATATGTTGCACTGTTGGAGGAGGCTGTGACTTACGTTTTTCATTGACATATCTACACTGTAGCTAATGTACAAATGACAATAAAGCCTTGAATCTTTAGGGGTGTATTCAGAACAGAAAAAAAAATGGGGAAAATAAGCGAACGTTACGCTTGTCAAACATGGGTTTAAAGCAGAAGAAACCTTGCTACCATAGTACATCATGTAGAATCACCATCTGTTGGCTTCACCTTTCACTTTCTCGGTGAGGCTCACTAAACAAACGCAGGATAGAGTATAATATTTGTGTTGTTTGCCAGGCCCCTGTATGTGACGGTGGTCTACCAGGGGAAGTACTCTCACTGCATGAGGATCGGAGTGGCCGTTCCCCTCAACAGCACGGTGTACCGCCTCCGAGATGCTGTGTCACGTGAGACCAAGATCCCCATGGACCAGGTGCTATTCCTGTCTCTTATCAGCTCCGGGTCTGACACACTGGGAATATATGTTACAGTCACACAATGGAAACTCACTGTTTCGAAAGCCAGCTCTTCCTCTGTTTGTTATAAACCCATCTTTCTTGTGAAGTGATCAATACACTGAGAGAGATATTCTTAAACACTGTTGTCCCTGAGGCTTTGAAACCTGAGTGCTAACATTGATTCAATCTGGCAGAATGAAAATGCTACAGGAGTTCAAGTAAATAAGGGGTAAAGCAAGATAAGGAGGTATTTTCTGATGACTATTTTTGCATAATGGTAAAAAAACACTCATTTTCTTTCTTTCTTCTCTTTCAGTTTGTTCTGACTGAAATGTACTACGACGGTTTTCATCGTTCATTTTGTGATGACGACGATGATCTCGAAATCATTCAGGAGAGTGATTCCATTTTTGCCTTTGAGACACCTGAGACCTTCAAACTGGAAAACATACGCACAAAAAGAGGTAAGTTACACTTCATATTTCTCCCATTATTCAGCTTTTTTTCCACTCTAACTTAGTAGAAAGGAATTTACCGACACTTGCTTTTATGTTTCACAGGAAGTCTTCTGGCAAACCTGAATCATAACAACTTAAAGTATGGGACAGAAATGAGCAGGACTCCGTCGTTCATGCAAGGAGCCTTGACACCTTTAACTGCATCACCCAATAAAAACCTGGGGCCAGAGAAAGTTATCCTTCTGGTGTGCAACAGGGCATGTACCGGGCACCAAGGAAAGAGGTACAATCACAATACTCTATGTTCTCTGATGCTAATATTCGTACGTGTTGTTTTCATGTTCTTCTCAACTATGAAGCTCATAAAACAAATTCAGGGCTGCATGGTATGAGGAGTATATGCAACAAGTCTGTTCAGTATCACAATCAAATATTACTTCTGCTAAAAAGATATTAAAGTATACTTGCTTCTACCTTTCTGCTGCTATCAGTATACCTCTAAAATACAACAAGTTTTGAATAAAAAAATGATATGGTGATAAAAAAACAATACATTTTGCAGCCCTAAAACATGTCCAGTCTTTATTGGTATTTTCCAAGAATGGTAGCGATGGGTAAATGGTGTGTTAGTGTTGTGCAAAGAGGAATTTTTAACAGCAATGCACGTTATTTTGTTTTAGGTTCGGACTGCCTTTTGTACTGTACATGGAGCGCACTGTGACCTGGGATACTCTACAGAAAGAGATCCTGGAGAAAATGCGACATCTTCTGAGGCCGGGGGTATTCATCCAGGTAGGAACAGAAATAACATGTTTGTCTTTATATTGAATGTACTGCAAATGAATTGATGCTTCACACAGTAAGCTGGTGAATATGAAATATCAGCTTCCAAAAAGACTGTTATCAGTGAAATACTGAGACATAACTTTTAGGTATAAACGGAAATCCCTGAAGCTGTCTGATTTACACCTGGTTTAACAAGCCAGATGTATTAGGATTAGAGAAGTGCTGACAGTGGTGTGTGTGTGTGTGTGTGTGTGTGTGTGTGTGTGTGTGTGTGTGTGTGTGTGTGTGTGTGTGTGTGTGTGTAGGTCGGACCTTTCAGTCTCCGGGTGGTTGGTGTTGTCGGCATCACTTACCTCCTTCCTCAAGATGAGCGACCACTGTGTCACCCCACTGTGGAAAGGTCAGTTCTGCTGCTTTATATTTCAACATCTGGTTAATGCCTGAAAAGTTTGAAAATCTGTGATTAGTTTTCCTATTTGTGATTTAGTCGTTAAATGCCTACTAACATAATAATTACTTTCCCAGGCATTCATGCTGTAGAGGTAGATATTTGAATGTTACCAGGCAGACATGCACAGACTTGGCGATGCTGTTTTCTGCCTCTTAAAATTTGAGATCTTTTACTTTTCTCTTTTCATATTAACTGACATAAGACATTTCAAAACATCACCTTTAACTTTGAGGAACTGGGATGGGACTTATTATAAACTTGCTTTTGTGACAAGCCCTAACATGATTTTGACTGTTTGTTAAAATGCCGGTTTAGCATGTTTGACTTTTTACCTACATCAGTTTGCATCAATAAAACAAGTCACAGCTTCTTGCTCAATAGGGGTTCATGAATCAAAGTGAAAAGGTTGCTTCTGGTATTACTGCAATGGATCAATCCCTTCTTTGATGACTACTAGGATTACTCTTTAGATGTTATCATTTG
>NW_011353281.1:0-2474 GCF_000735185.1 Notothenia coriiceps
CACACACACACACACACACACACACACACACACACACACACACACACACACACACACACACACAGTCACTCTGTTTCCCATCTTTGACCTTGATCTTGCATTGAATAACCCTCCCATGAAGCTACCAGAAGTCCCAGCAGTCTGCCTTCGCTCCAGACGTATAGTAAAATGTGCCAACTATTACATTTAATCTGTTTCACAGTTTAGTTTCTGTACTGCCATGCCAAAATAAAACAAATATGGTGGACCCCCTAATAGGCATTAAAATAGCAAAATATCGGAAGCTACCAGATGTTTTTCTACACACCATTAAAGGCACAACACATTTCCCCCCTCTCTCTTAATGACTGTAGGTATACAGCGGTGCAGGGATGTCATATTTCTTTGTTGGACCCTGTACGCAGCACCTCCCTGGTCCAATGGGATTTCTCCATGGGATTTTTGGATTATTGCAGAAAATATCTCTGTGTCGAACAAACATTTTATAATACTTACACATTTAGTTCAGCAGGATAATCTCCACTAATTAACACCACTTTATGATTTCTGAAGTTAAAAAGCTAACGTTAGGCTATAAAGGAACTACAGCACGGTCACATGACTTCACATCACCACCGCTAAGCTAAAGGAGGCTAATGTTGGGCTATAAAGGAACTACAGCACGGTCAGCTATAAAGGAACTACAGCACGGTCACATGACTTGAGGCCCTCAGCGCTAAGCTAAAGGAGGCTAATGTTGGGCTATAAAGGAACTACAGCACAGTCACATGACTTCACGTCACCACCGCTAAGCTAAAGGAGGCTAATGTTGGGCTATAAAGGAACTACAGCACGGTCACATGACTTCACATCACCACCGCTAAGCTAAAGGAGGCTAATGTTGGGCTATAAAGGAACTACAGCACGGTCACATGACTTCACATCACCACCGCTAAGCTAAAGGTGGCTAATGTTGGGCTATAAAGGAACTACAACACACGGTCACATGACTTCACGTCACCACCGCTAAGCTAAAGGAGGCTAATGTTGGGCTATAAAGGAACTACAGCACGGTCACATGACTTCACGTCACCACCGCTAAGCTAAAGGTGGCTAATGTTGGGCTATAAAGGAACTACAGCAGGTCACATGACTTCACGTCACCACCGCTAAGCTAAAGGGGCTAATGTTGGGCTATAAAGAACTACAGCCTTCACTCACACCCTAAGCTAAAGGGGCATGTTGGCTTAAAGGAACTACAGCAGGTCACATGACTTCACTCGGCTAATGTTGGGCTATAAGGAACTACAGCACGGTCACATGACTTCACTCACCCCCATGACTTCACGTCACCACCGCTAAGCTAAAGGAGGCTAATGTTGGGCTATAAAGGAACTACAGCACGGTCACATGACTTCACTTTAAAACAAGTATACAAATAAATTGAGTCCATATCTTTCACATGAAAGAATATATGAATATGAAAGATATGGACTCAAGTTCCCGAACGTTTTTTGGATGCATTTTGATCGCTCCAAGCCTTTCGGGGCAGAAACACATTGTACGTCAAATGTTATTGTTCAATAAATATGAAGGATCACCTGCAGCTTTACAACTTCCCAAACTCCTACAAACTGAACAGAAACAGCAGGTCAAATCAGGGCGAATCTACAGTTACTGCTGGGGGGTTTATCTGTGTAAACCTCTCAAATCAAAACTGAGAAAATCAAAGACATATGGGCAAATTGTACTTCAAACGTCAACATACGAAATATTAAATGACGAAATATCTCCTGACATTCGTCCTCAATGTCAGGAGAAATAACATGTCATTTACTAAAAATGGAAAGGAATTTGGACACAAGTTGATTTGGAAACGTAATCAACTTAATGTCTTCAAATAAATTGCAAATGTAAGCCCGGGATTTAGTCGTGAATTTATGGAAATCTTACATAAAAACAAGATAATTCTCACAGACCATCGCATTATGTTTTCCCCTAACTTGTACTGTAAAGGAAACCAAATACTACATAACATAGGGAATAACAGGACCTGTACGATAAAGATAAAAAACTACCTATACATATTTTGGAAAGTTAACAAAGCATTATATTCTCATTATGGGTTTCGTGTGAGCCATAGTCGTAAAGAAATATACTCAAGTTCAGTACAAATACTTCAAATGGGGACAAAAGGTTAAAATGGTGAGTTAAGAAGTGATGGATTGATGGAGGGAGGTGTGAGGCAAGTCCTGTGTTGGTATTGGCAATTTGTTGGCTAATGTTGGGCTATAAAGGAACTACAGCACGGTCACATGACTTCACGTCACCACCGCTAAGCTAAAGGCGGCTAATGTTGGGCTATAAAGGAACTACAGCACGGTCACATGACTTCACGTCACCACCGCTAAGCTACAGGTAGCTAATGTTAGGCTATAAAGGAACTACAGCACGGTCACATGACTTCATGTCACCACCGCTAAGCTAAAGGCGGC
>NW_011353282.1:0-1682 GCF_000735185.1 Notothenia coriiceps
TTAAAATCAGCTAAAATTGACAACCGGTCCGCGAATCTTTTTTAATGTATCTGCCGGTCCTTGGCACAATAAAGGTTGGGAACCCCTGATCTAAAGCATCCTTCAGTGTGATGTTTTACTTCAACACATGTATTGCTTCAACACATGGAGGTCAGAGCCTTGAGTTATCTTAAGAGCTGGAACTGAGAGGAATACTTTGATTTCCTCAAGGAAAATGCTTCAAAATGGGGTAAAGTTAGTACTTACCCTTTTGGATTATATGCATGTATTTCAGAGCCTCCACCATCCCCTGAGCCACGACCATCTGGTTCTTCTTGTGCTATTATGGACAAAGTAGAAGATCAGTGAATAATGAAAAGTCTGCAAGCAGAAATGCTCCCAGGGAGAAACCTTGGTATATGAAAAAGATTATCTATGTGTGACAGCAGAGATGCAATGTTGTAATTATATTTACTGCTCAGCAATAAAAAGCTGCTTAAAACCTTCTTAAAATGGGACAACATGAACTCAGTAGTTTGGAAATTACTTTCAGAAAATTAAGCCGTAAATACAAGATTGTAAAATGCAAATTTCATTTCATTTCAAACTTCTTTTCCTCTCCTCACCTCATCAGAAATGTGTTCTTTGTCCTCCAGCTGCAGCCTGGCCCAGGTGGTGAGGCGCTCGATCACACACTGTGCCTCGGCACAGGACAGCTTCTTCAGGACAGTCATGAACTCCTCAGTCTGAAAGCAGCATAAAAGTCTTCCTATCAATAAATCAAGGTAACATTAAATCTAGGGGATGTCATATCTTCACGTGGATGAGCTTACCCTGCCTTGGCCGATCAGCTGAGTGAGAAACAAGTAATTAATCTGCGAGTTGGGAAGTTTGTACGCTTCAGCTAAAGTCAGCGAGTCATCTAAGGACATTGGCAAGTCTTGCTTTAGGATGTATCTAATCAGCGTCTGGGGAAGATATGCAGAACATTAAAGAGGGTTCATAGGAAGATCATCATTTCACATATTCAATCAAACTTACCATAATTTGAGTGCTGTTAGAGAGGTTGAAGTTGCGGATCCCGTAGCCCCGGAGAAGTTTCCTGATCTCCATCAGACGGTAGCTCTCCTTTAAAAGCTCTTGTCTGCGAAAGATACCAGAAGAAAATGACTTAGAAAGAGCTTTAATTTAGTTTGTTTGCCAGCTCATAGTCATATTGTGAAATGGTGAGTGCCCCGACTTTTGGTAAAGTCTGAAGTTTTAGTGAACTCTGGATCAGTCTGGACAGATTGCTTATTTATTTGAAAAATAATTGGACACACTAAAAAAGGTAATAATCTTCATTTCGTGTTCTCTATATCCAATGGTAGTCAAAATCAACCCATCTGGATTACAAATATGGCCACTTTCTGCTTAAATCTGCAATTTGTGATCCTGATAATGTCAGAAATGGATTCAGCGTCCTCAATAACCTCCAAAACCACTTCAAAATTGTTCAAATTGGCCAAGCCATTTTTTGTCTGCATATATAGGCTATAATGCTAATTAACACAACTCATGCTAATTATGCAAATTGCCCAACATATGCGAGTTAGCATCAGGCAGTTTGTTATTGCTGGGGACCCGTACTATACATTTCTAACATAAAACTTTGGGCCACTGAACATTTCCGTGTTCACAGTGCTGGCGACTTGACTACTTGT
>NW_011353283.1:0-2237 GCF_000735185.1 Notothenia coriiceps
GGAAACCCCTCAGTATACTAAAGGTGTTAAAGTGTTTCATTGCCATATACTCAGTAGCTATGTGCACATGACAATAAAGCCTCTGAACTAAAAACAGGAAATACACATTTCCACTGATACACGTAACACTCTTTATTCACCTCACTTGATGCTGAACACTCACACAGTTCTTCCTCAGTTTATTACAGGTTTTGATGTCTCTAGTAGTAGAAAGGGATTTCGTTCATGAAGTTCTTGTGTCTCTAGTAGTAGAAAGGGATGTCGTTCATGCAGAAGTTGGGCCTCAGACCCTCGAAGGTGCAGTCGGACGTCTCCATGCTGCAGCGGCCGCAGTGGCAGCTCAGAGCGACCGGGTAGGAGACGGTCGGGTCGATGCCGGGGGGGCAGTCAGGGAGGTCAAAGGTCATGTAGTGGTAGTCCTGGTACGTGCACACATGCTGGTATACTTTGCTGGACAGGGACTTGATGACAGGGTCCTGTGGGGGGGGTATTAATAATGGTATTAATAATGATATTACATCATTATTTTGTATGTTTTATGTCTTGTCCTTGTATGCTTATTTTTAAAGCGACCTTGAGGTTATGAAAGGCGCTATATAAATTCAAGTTATTGTTATTATTATTATTATATATTTTTGATTTACTATACAAACTTAAGCAGTATCAAATTGATAAACACAAATATTATTGACTTACAAATTATATATAAACAAATGATCTATTACACATCCGAACATTTTCAAAATATATTCACTGTTTTGCGCATGTTGTTTATCTCCTTCTGCTGATATGTATATCTGTATTGGTTTCAATAGAGCCTCTAATACAGGGGTGTCAAACTCAGTGGCACAGCCCCACCTAGTGTCAGTAATAAGTAGTTAAAATAATAATTTTTAAAAAATGCAAAAGAATACATCTTAAAATATATTTTAAGATCATGTTTAATCATCTGATTCGTCTGTTCATTGCTGTTTTAGTCTGTGTTATTCTAATTAGTGTCTACAGTGTGCCTTTTGAGCCGTGTTGAGCGATGTGGGGCAAGCCCCGAACAGCCCCTCTCTCTGTTGTCAAAGTGAATGGGTGCTGTAAAAACTACACTGCGCATGCTACACTGAGTCTTTTTCTATTCAATGTGTGTGGCAAAAAAAAAAGAATCACCATAGTGGCACTGAGCTGCCATACCCACCACACGTCATCTCACATAATTCAGAGAGTTGATTGGCTGTAAGTACGTGTGCAACGAAAATTGTAGTGCGTGAAGAGCAGACGAGAGAGAGCAGCGTATAGCGATTACAATCATTAAAATGGAAAGAAAATGAATGAAGGTGACCACCTACTTCAGCTTTGGTAAATTCATTTTATGGCATATATTTAGTTGATCTTCTGTGTTTTGCCTATAGGCTATTGCTCTGCTGGATCGATTGATATTGTGACATGGTATTGTTAGCATGGCCCACCAGTGCAGAAATACCTGGATGTTGACAAGCAAGCCTTGTCACGACTTTTACTTCACTATAACACACATTTTTGTTAAGCAAATGTATATCATGTACTACACATCCTCACTCCCAACTCGTCATATGTCAGGATCCCTTGGCGTCAATATCAACGCAGTGGGGGGCCCTTTAGCATCGATGTTCAACTATCAGGGAGTCCCATTAGAGCACATGTGTCAAACTCAAGGCCAAATCAGGCCCTTGGTGGATTTATTTCGGCCCGCAGGATAATTTCTAATTCCTATTAGATCTGGCCCGCCGGTATATTGCACGCACACCTTCACTCCATCCTGAGGGTTTCCTCAGCTCAGAGCCTGAGCCCAAACATTGATGACCTTGCACCCAGGATGAGATGCCAAGTATCTGAACTAGCATCACAGAGCAGCACACTGAGTTTAATGGATGTTTCCTTCTGCACTTTCTCTCTCACGACAACAGGGCATGTTTGGTTTTCTCTTTGAGGGAAATAGTTTTGTTGAAGCTGTTGTTGGCCTGTGGGAAAATGTAATCATAAGAAATGACTCTGGAAAAGCTGCAGATAGAGCCATAAGAAATGAATGAACTGATTATTTAATGTTGTTTTTATAGGCAATCATTTAAGCTTTGTTAGTTCCAGGTTTAATATGTGCAATAAGTTCATTTCAATAAACATTGAACCAGTCCCGCCCTCGACTAGTACCCATTTTTTAAATGTTGGCCCACTGTGTATTTGAGTTTGACACCCCTGGTTTAGACTGTAAA
>NW_011353284.1:0-2544 GCF_000735185.1 Notothenia coriiceps
GCGTGTGTGTGTGTAGGGCGAAACTAGCCAGCGTCCATTCACAAGAGAGTGTGTGTGTGTGTGTGTGTGTGTTTGTGTGTGTGTGTGTGTGTGTGTGAGCGTGCGTGTGTAGGGCGGCACTAGCCAGCGTCCAGCCACAAGTGTGTGTGTGTGTGTGTGTGTGTGTGTGTGTGTGTGCGTGCGTGCGTGCGTGCGTGCGTGCGTGCGTGCGTGTGCATTCATGTACTCTGGCTGATCTCTAAGCATTATCAGCAGCTTTTTCCCCCACTGTGCTTCTCTTTGCTGATGTATAATTTGAACTTTTGAAATGTGCGAAACACAAGATCGAGGTGATCATCAGATGTGCATATTTCTCAGTGAAATCCAGTAAAAACAAGCCTTATGTAAATGGTTTGAAAGAGTTTCAGCAAAAGAAACATAGCAATCAAGTGTAGCAAGTTTAGATACACAGGATATACACATTTGTGTGAGTATGTGTGTTTAGCTGGTCAGGATATCATCTTTAATTTTTGACCTGGAACTAGTGATATCTACACCACCGCAACAGCATCATGATAGATATAACTGGAACTAAATAAATCATTTGAGCGGAGACGCAGAAAATAAACCAAGTTGTAGAGGAGAGGATCGAGTTGTTGTGACATAGAACCAAATAATGTTCTACGTGAAATGCATCAGAAATCTTCACGAGAATCCAAAATATGTTTTATTTATCTTTCACAGTGTCTCTAGCCTTTGTGTTCTTTTGTGTGACAAGTGAAAGTAGGTCACTCTGGGTTGTGCAAATAATATCTGTTGTCATAAGCGAAGACGGAGCTATTGCAACACTCACGGAGGAGGTTGGTGGAAAGAGTGTCTGAGGCCCTCATTTTTTAAAATTATTCTAATATATATACCCAAATCTACTACATAGGCCCTGGTAAAACAAGAAAATGACACAGCCAGGTTTCATTGCATTTCCTTGCTAGACAGGTTGTTCTTAAAGCTTGGCGAATATTCAAGACTGATTGCAAGATTTCGAAAAACATTGTCAGATGATCTGTCTAAGAGCAGGTTTGATATTGGTTATCAGTGCAATGTTGTCAAAGTTGGACAAATACTACAAATCCACATAACAAACAATCAAAAATGAAAAAGGGTCGCCACTTATTATTATTTTAATTAAAGAAAAAAAAATTGTTTTTGTTTTGGGTACCTGGCTGGCGCCCCCTAGCAGCGGCGCGTATATTTCAGCAACGGTGCTGCGCCGCCACTATTTGTATATAGGGGAAACACTGAGTACGATCATTTGCATAGCCCTTATTAAACCTAGCTAATGATTTATGGGTCCAACTCCTTTGTACTTTTTGAATTTAAAGCCGTTCCATTTTGGCTTAATGCGCCACTGAGCAACTCTCAGAGGATGATCCGTGTTTTCAACCCTCAGCCCTTGCAGTCAACAAATGTACCATATTTTCCGGACTTTAACCTGTTAAGCCCGGTAGCCCCCGCCGGAAACTCAGCTAACTGACGGTATGAAAATGTTTTTCCGAAACAAAACACAAGTCTAACACCAAGCCTCTGAATTAGCACTAAGAGAAAGAGTGCTAACATACTTAGCACATAACTCCTGTTAGCGATCTTTTATACTTAATCGGATCTGCACAAACAAGATATCACCTGAAAGCTGAAATTTCACAGATTCCAATGGTATATGTATCATCACTGAGCGATCAAAACCCGCGGCAGCGAAGGCTGGCAAAGACAACACAGAACTTCACTTTACGTATAGCCAAGACGACAAATATGTCTTACCTTTGCTGTTTTCTGATCAAAAGATGTGTTCAATGTAGGGCTGAACGATATATCGTGTCATGGCGATAACCGCGATATGCGCATGCGTGATATTCACACCGCAGGGACGTGCGGGCTTATTAGGGCCCGAGCACGGAGTGCTAGGAACCTATTGTTATTGGTGGAATTCTTCTTCTTCTTATTATAGTGCTGGCGTTTCCTGTTTTTGAGGGCTTTAGAACGCTCACAAAGTTGTATAATTTTGCACGGACGCCAGGACCCGTGAAAAATTCAACATTCTGGAGTCAATGGGTTCAAATTGTCCAAGGTGCTCGCTAGCGCCACCTATGAAAAACCCATTTCGGAATAAATTTACAAAGTCGCACCGTAACTCCGAATGACCTGAAATTTTGCACACATATCCGGGTGGACCTGTTCTACAAATAATCCTCTTGGACCCCTAAGCTCCGCCTACTTTTATTTTTTTCTAATTAGCATAATGTTCAAAACAGTGAAATATTCACTTAAATTTCAATTTTCTATTTTTGAACACCAAACTTCGTATACAGCATCGGCGGAGGGTTATACACATTAACGTAGAAAATGAGCATGTTAACACGATAAATATTGCCGCCATGAATCAAAACGTACTAGCAAAAATGCGGGGCTTAGAAATAAATGCTCATAACTCATCAACAATGTATCCATATATCACAGATTTTGGTGGATAGGTTCAGTCCGTCTTGGAGAATAGGCACACCAAAGCATTTT
>NW_011353285.1:0-2239 GCF_000735185.1 Notothenia coriiceps
GAGTCCGGGCGATGCTGCTCCTCCAAGGAAGAGACACACGTTCACAAAGCCAAACTATATCCGGTCACAGAGATCTGCTATTTTAAAGTAAAGTCAACACATATCGACCCTAAATATAGTCTATATTAAGAACGAGAAAAGTCTTAACATATCGTTTTTTTGTAAATATGACAAATGTGTGAGGGTGATGACGTCAGAGCATCGTCCTATGCCCCGGACAGCCCGGCCCAATTTAACCCCTGGGTATTTGTGACGGAGCTCCTATATGGCATTACCCCGCTGAAGCTCACCAAAGTTTAACATATTTCATAGTTCAAAGTTTTGTCAATTGTTTTGTTTATTGGTAAAATACTGTTAACCACTGGTTTCTGAGGAGTTTTACTGGAATGAAAGAGCACAGAGTACAGAAGCAACAAAGCAGCATACTGCATTAAACCTGACCTTCAAAGAGAGGTTGAAGTTCATGTGGAAAGGAGGCTTCAGTAGTCTGTCTGCACTCTGTTTAGTTGTGCTATCTTACAATCAATATAGTAATGTGAGGTAAAGTGTGTAGCCAATGTAACCGGTTAGAACTCACAGTTGCGATGAGGTCTTAAAAATGTATGGAAAGGGTCTTAAAAAAGGTCTTGAAAGGTATTAAATTTGACTTCAGGATTCCTGCATATACCCTGATAACCTATGAATAAACAACCTGAAACATCTTAAGAAAAATCTTTGCAATTTTATCATTTTTATGCCAGCTTATCATGTACACACGTGCATTACAACTCACAGATCACAGTGCATCTTCAAAGACACAACACATTTAGTAAGGTATCTGGAACTGAAGTATATACTATTTTACTTTATGATCAAAACAACATGTCAGGATCTAGAAATTAGTTTGCATTCATTCTGTGTAGTAATCCTGACACACCACCATACAAACTAACGAGGGAACTATTAAGGAAGAATATGAAGTTATCCCGCTGCCTTGTAAATGTATATGTAGAAAATACATAAAAGTTGTGATAATTGCAGTTAATGTCTCCTCTGTAATTTATACACTTTGCAAAGTCATACCGCAGGCCGAGTCGGACCCTCTGGCGGCATTATTACCTGGCCAGCTACTTGAAGTATCTGAAAACAGAGTGCTGGAATTTATGATGTCTAGTAATGTGTAATATTTTTTCCAAACTTAATATAAGAATCCTAATTGAAATGCCACTTTTAAACACCTGTTTTCATTAGCAGATAGAAGTTCTCCTAACAGTCCTGGGCCCTCTGATACAGCGAGCCGTTATCGTACAAATCATCATAACCCTATCTGTAATTATGTTTTAGAAATCCATTTTAAAATGTATTCTCAACCATACTTCAACTCTTCTGGGAGGTACAGGTGGTGTTAACTCTGTGTGTCGCACGCACGCACGCACGCACGCACGCACGCACGCATGCACGCACGCATGCACGCACGCACGCACACACACACACACACACACACACACACACACACACACACACACACACACACACACACACACACACACACACACACACACACACACACACACTCAATCAATCAATGTTTATTTATATAGCCCAATATCACACAAACCCACAGTTTAAAGGGAAAAATGGGAGAAACCTCAGGGAGAGCAACAGAGGAGGGATCCCTCTCCCGGGACGGACAGACGTGCAATAGATGCCGTGTGTAAATTGAAAAGATAATACATTTGCAACATAGGTAGTCCGAATGTTTGGAAATGCATGTGTGTATAATAGGAAGATGAATCCACGAGGATATCCATCCAGGACTTATGATCCAGGACCACAGCCACGACTCAAGATCCAGGACTCGCGATCCATGACACAGGACAGCAGGATCATCCATGACTCCGGATCCCGGCGTATATAGACACCAAAAAGAAAGACATTTGGGGAAGCTGGGTTAATCGGAACATGAGAGTACACAGGTATAGAAAGAGAGAAGGAAGAAGTAAGATGTCCCCCGACAAACTAAGCCTATATCAGCAAAACTAGGGGCTGAATCTAATCAGCCCTAACTATAAGCTTTATCAAAAAGGAAGGTCTTAAGCGCACTCTTAAAACACACACACACACACACACATTCACGCAGAGACACACGCGAACACACACCACACACACACACACACACACACACACACACACACACACACACCCACACACGCACGCACGCACACACACACACACACACACACACGCACACACACACACG
>NW_011353286.1:0-1343 GCF_000735185.1 Notothenia coriiceps
AAAGAGAGAGGGTTTTACTTTCTGACGCTGCGTGAGTTCCCTGACACACCGGGGACACATCTTTATGTATAAAAGACATAAAAAAGTGTATTTTGCATGCTAGGTCCCCTTTAAGCAATATAATAAAAATAATTACCAAACATTTTTTCAATTTGTCGTCATATCACAAGTGTGTTTTTTGTAAAAATGATTATGTCTTATTATGTCGATACTTTTTCTTTCCCTTGGTGCTACAATATACTTGTACAATATACAATAAACTGCATGTGACACACTAAATATGAAACTTTAAGATTCAAATGTCATTTTAAATGCAATATTTATCTTAATATCTGATGCTATTTTCCATCAAACAGCTATTATCTGACGACAGCACATTACATTTTTGATCAAAGTCAAACACTCTGAAGATATGTATCCCATTCGAGTCATTTATCATGTGTTTAATCCCATTCGATAAAGACAAGTCAATTAAAGCGTTGCTGGATCCATCATCTCAGTCGAGTGTTATCAGTCCCCGCTGTGCAGTTGTTGTTCTCTAACGGTGAGTCATTTCTTTATTGGGAGAGTAAACGGCGTAGTTGCATCATGTTTGCATCAACAAGCTGAAAAGAAAAGTGCATTTTGGTGTCAATACTTGCTTTTACTTAAGTACAATTTGGTTTGCAGAACATTTACTTGTATTCCTACACTGTAGTACCACAACCTTTTAAATGAAAAGGCCCCTGTTATTCTTTTTGGGGTTTCCCCTCTCCTTTAGTGTGATATTAGGTTAAGGTTTCTGTGCATGTAAATGGTCGGCAAAGGCTAAAATCCTCCTCCATTGGACCCCTTTTTGAACTGCCGGAACATAATGATATCACTATGTAACGCCAGTGCTCCTATTGGCTAGCACTCCAACACATTGTACGTGATAGGCTAAGTAGCGGGATATCTCTAAGCGGTTGACCAATCACAACAGAGCCGGCCAGCTAACCAATCAGAGCAGACTGGTTTCAGACAGAGGTTGAAAAGAGGTGCTGCAGCACAGGCAGTATGAGAAAAATAAAGAGCTTTTTGAACATTAAAGCATGGAGACATGTCCCAGTAGAGACACTACATACATATATACACCTGAACATCAACAGGAGAGGACTCTTTAAAGTAGAGACACTACATACTGATATACACCTGATCATGAGCAGGAGAGGACTCTTTAAAGTAGAGATACTACATACTGATATACACCTGAACATCAGCAGGAGAGGACTCTTTAAAGTAGAGACACTACATACTGATATACACCTGAACATCAGCAGGAGAGGACTCTTTAAAGTAGAGACACTACATACTGATATACACCT
>NW_011353287.1:0-2300 GCF_000735185.1 Notothenia coriiceps
CATATGGGTGTTGAAAGATGTATCCATATATCTCTTTTTATTGCTCTCAAAGTGCACCAGATTGATGCTTTTAACTTCAATATTTAAAAATAAATCTTCCCGGGGGAGCTTGCCCCCAGACCCCCCTATGTGAGGTCCACACACCACCTATAAAAAATAGCACTTTACCCCTGCTTACACCTATATACCTCGAGCCTTCATTGTAACTGTCACAATGTGTATTTGCGTGGGGATTGTTGCAGTAGAAATTTCCACTGTAGTGCCTGGTTCATTAATGGGAAACCCTAAATGTTTGAGCACCCTCTATGAAACGTCAAGCTACCCCGCACCACCCCAAAATAAATATCTGGCGCCGCCACTGAGCCTGACTATTTGTGTTGGGGGGGCCTGACTTATTTTTTTCTCCAAAGGGGGGGCCCTGACAGAAAAGGTTTGGGAACCCCTGATCTAGGCTGTATCCTTGACGAACAAATACAACATCTTCCAGGCAAATGCTAAGCTAACATGGCCAAACATTGATTTAAAAAGGTATTTTATAAATAGATTGATATTCTGTAACAAAGTATTGCATTTCTGATGATTTTATGAGAAAAACATGCAATATGTGCAAACATGCCAGTTAGAAGAATTTCATATTTTGTTGTGTTAGGATTCAATCTCAGGTCAAGTGGTGTGGCTGTGGCTGATCACACATTCAGGAAGAACAGCTATTTGCAGGTTTTGGGAGTAACGAATGTCATGAAACGGGATTATGTAATCAGGATGAGGTAACTGTATTCCCCTACAGTGATATAAAAAATACGTCATCAGATTACTGTTACATTTCTAGAAATTGGGGATTACTAGCAGGATGGTTATTAAGTGTTATTAAACCAGTTAAGCCCCGAGCCTGTTGTTCAGGCCTCAGGCTCGAAAATGACATTCCCAGAACAAATGACTATATCTTCCCTTCTAAAAGGCGTAAATTAATACTCTTTTTTCTCAAAGCAATGATAAACCTGTGAGTTGGATGTAGAAAAGTCAGAATCAATATAGAATTTTTTTTATTTTAAAGTAAATTCAGATTGAACATAGTAAAAAATGTTGTTGTAAAAAACATGGCTTATAGTGAAAACCACCTTTGAATGGTGGGATAGTAGACTAAAACCTTTAGGAATCCAAACTACAACATATAATAAGGACCTTGTATCAAGATTGATACAAAACAAGTGACATTTGACCTTTTTAGAGAGGTTTAGCAAAAAAAAACACCTTTGGGGTCATTTGGGTTGATTTGGGCGTTTCTCTGGAACCCATTGGTTGATTTTGGTGATTGACATCTCTTTTGAACCGTTAGAGCCAATATAATCGAAGGGGAGATTCCAGATACACACTCACATTACTATTAAGGAGTGAGTGTGGACCTTGAGACCTCAGAAATCGGGAGCTAGTGGATCGCCGGAACTGTATTAGATTAACATTAAAGGCCCAGTGAAGTGCATTTTTTTGCACCAAAATGAAATGGCAGTTTCATTCCTTACATATCATTGTGCCTGTTCATGGCTAAAATAATTTTTTAATTATTTATTTATTTATTCATTATTAATGTTAATAATAACGGCCGTCTGAGCCTACCGGAAGTTCCAGACGATAGCGGCCGTGACGTCACAAGATGGGCCCAGTTCTGATTCTAAACATGGCGGAGACTTTGGAAAGTGATACATGTGCGAGAGAAATGATTGATTTTGACAGCTTTTCAGACAGGATAGATGAGGAAAGCGGCACAGAAGATGGAAGTGACGATGAGGAAGCGCAGGACATCATTGAACCCTACAGATTTGAGCCGTCAGGGACGTCAAGTGGGGAGGATGATGGCGACGACATGGACGATGGGGAAGACATTGACCGGCTACAGAACACTGAATGGTTAGCAGGCTAGCAGTGGCTGTGCTGTCACTGTCGATTTGAAAATAGGGGGGGGGGGGGGGGATTTGCCTTGTTTAAAATCTCTGCTTGGGCTCATCAGCCTCTGGGAAATAATTAGCTTGTGTACATGTCATGTGCTAGAGTATTATTAAACTAGAATTATAACTTTCTGGTCATTGAATTAAAACATACGCCAGGGTGACCAGCCCTGTTTTTCTGCTTATCTGCAGTTTATGGGAATAATTCCACCTATCAGATAATCAGGGGGCGAGAACAAGAAATTATTTTCATGCGCACAGTCTAACTTTATTGGATCTTCTGCATAAAATTCAACAATATACAGTTCCAAGTTAAAATGATAAAATCCAGTTACCTTGCAAAATGTCGCAACCTGA
>NW_011353288.1:0-2183 GCF_000735185.1 Notothenia coriiceps
CGCATGCAAAGACAGAGGGGGAGGAGAGCAAAATAGAGCGAAATGAGGCATGGCTAAAATGCCTGGTATTTTGAAAAATAATTATATTTATAATTTATTATTATATAGGCATGACCCTAAAATATATTATTCAAATATAGCATGATAGGTCTCCTTTAAGTAGCATACAGCATGATGAGCGCATTCATTTTTTATTCTGGTTGGCCCAAATGGTTAAGTGTGGTCGTATTAGAGCCATGCTACACCGCAATGGAACCAGGACAATGGCCACAATCAGGAGGGGAAAAAGATCTGATAGTTCTCACAAGGTTTCAAAGTGGTGGAGATGTGGGGAAAACCGGCACATTTGTGTCTGCATCCAGATGTTTGACAAACGCCTCTCCCTACTGTGTTTATTTAGTCATCACTAGGGAAGGTTTTCCACTTTGCTGATGGTGTTGCCATGGTACCAAAAGAAGAGTGTTTAGCTAAGCAGACTTTTGAGGTGTGGAGGTCCGACCTCCCGTTATGTTTGTTCCATTCCCACTGGGTGCATCTGTTTCAAAGTGTGTGTCTGTGTGTATTTGCAAGGACTAATGAAGGACATTATGAGAATGTGTGTAATTCACCACATCAGCAGGGGGAAGCAGAATGAGCAGTGTGGAAGTGAGCTCAAGCCACCAGAATGTGCGTTACACTGTTAAAACACCACATGAAAGAGGCTCCTCTGGGTTTTGTGGGAATCTGTGCTTTTTTCCCTACTGCAGGAGTTTTCCAGCCAGGGGCCCCGTGGTAATCACACTGAGTGATACATGAACATGGCTACTGGTCATTACCTGTATGCTGAGTGACGCGCTTCTGGAGACCTCAAAACGACCACATCGCTTCTATAATGGAGTGTGAGGTGAGGATGAAAATGATGCATGAACTTCGGCATGTTGACCTGGTAGGCCTCTGGTGAATCAGAGCTAAAATGACATGAACATTTAAAAGTTTTCCATCTTAGATTGGGGAAAAACATATTAAGTTTCAGTTCAAAGTAAAGTGGAGTGTTAAGAAGCAGGCCTGCCGCTCGGTAGGTGATGAAGAGCACAGCAGGTAAACGCTGAGAGGCCAGCGCCATCTCCTGAATACCATTCACCGTTTCCCCTGAGTAGTAAAACAGATGCCAACCCAAAGACAAACAGAGCAGTGTGTCTTCAGTAAATGCAATAACAATAAGTGACTTTTGGTGCAGAGTGATCTAAGACAAACATAAAAAGTGAGTTTTGTCCACTTTATCTCTGCCAAGACAGACACCCGGGGGAACCAGAGTCTAACTTTCTCTCTTTATACATATATATCCTATAAAGAGAGCCCCTTACAACTGTTTAAAGAAGTAATAGCAACACTGGAGAACACTTTACACAGCTTATTTGAACACTAGATTCTGATTGGTCAATTTGGATGTTCCAGAGGTCTGCTACTTTTGCTACCAGACCACTGCTAAGGAGGATCAAGGGACTATGTGCAGTGATATCAATCTGCAGAAATGAAACGTCAGCTGTGGACAACAAACATTAGTTTATCAAAAAACACCATGTAATACTTTTTGAACATTCTTTTTTATATTTGTGGAGAACACAACATTTGGATTCATGATGGCTAAGCTGCCCCAGAAAAGCAAAAAAAAAAAGCTAAAGAAGGAAAGAGGTTAAAAGACAGAGCGCTGGATGTCAGAGAAATCAACAGGAGACAGACAGGAAGTAAACACTATAGGGAACAGCAGAAGAAGTCAGACAGGAAGTAAACACTAAAAGTAACAGCGGAAGAAGTCAGACAGGAAGTAAACACTAAATGGAACAGCAGAAGAAGTCAGACAGGAAGCAAACACTAAATGGAACAGCAGAAGAAGTCAGACTGAGAGGCCCAATCATAGATATATATAAACACTAGGGCTGCAGTCGAATAGTCCATTTAGCTTAGGAACCTTCCTAAACGAGTGAAATGACCCGGAAGTCCCTCAGTGGCAGCCATGATAAGTGCCGTTTGAATTCTCTAAATGAAAGGAAAGGAGGTTTCAAACTTCCTTTATAAACTCCTTTAGCTTAGGAACCACTGGACCTCCCTCACCGAAAGGAGAGGAGAAAATGCTCCCCCACAATGCCGTCACACAACAGTCGGCCGTTCACGGATACAACCGATTATGACGGAGAATTTATATA
>NW_011353289.1:0-3354 GCF_000735185.1 Notothenia coriiceps
GAACACGAAGGGCACACCGACATCCTGCTCGTCCATCTCCACCACCTCGTGGTCCCGTGCCTCTTCCGGCAAGACATACTGCGCCTGGAAGGGCTCCAGACGCCGGCGGTGGCTGAGCCGCGGGATCAGGCGGCAGGCGTTGCTGGCCGGGGACTGGCCCCAGGCACGTGGTCAGGCCCCAGGCACTGGTAGCAGCGGTGGTGGAAATTGGCACCTGTGATCAAGCCCGTGCACGAAGGGCAGCGTTGTTTCTCTAAAAGTGGTGAGTCCATTGTTGCGCTCAGTTGTTTCCTTGCTCGCTGAAGAGAAAATGATGACAGTCAGGAGGCGAGGCCGCCTTATATACGGTGGGCTTGTGCACGCATTCAGGTAGGCCCGCCCCAGGGGGCCGGCTACGGTTATAGATATCTCAGTTGATGAATGCTCACATAGTATGGTTGAGAGGTAGTAACCATAGAGTCCAGTAGAGGGCGGAGCCTGTGTGAGATATAACTAAGGTACTTCTTGTCTCATACACCAGCCTTAAAAAGCTCAGCATCATAGGTGGGAACTTTCCATTCTGCCTGTGTGATGAGAAGTGGCAATAATCACAGATATCTGATGCCACCTGTTCTGCTCAAAATCACACAAAAACAGTCGACCAGGTTGCTGCAATAAGTCTCTGCGACATCTTCAAAATGCGCTTTGTTCCTGTAGTTGTCGTCCTCCTACCTTTGCACCATCTGTTCATCTTAGTTTTGCCTGTGTGTGTTATTTAGTATGACCTTAACAGCTAACAGAATGTGAACTGAATACATGCTTTTTAGTTTGTCCTTGCATAATTCAACCTATGTTTATTAATATATTGTTGTGGTGTTGCAGAGCTGCTTGCTGCATAATGCATCTCGTCGTACTCTGTAACCTTCTACTACGCCCCTTTTTTTAATGTGTTATTCTTATACAGTTTTTCGATAAACACTGCTGCTATTTATAAAAGTGCATCGTTATTTTATGTTTGCACATGTCCTTTACCTATGCAGACGATATCCATGAAGCCGTACATGCCGTAGCAGATTTGGAAGAGCAGGTCCTGGCGCTGCCACTTGGCCGAGGGGCTGAGGGAGGACCAGATGAGCCAGGAGATGCTGGCGATGAGGAACAGGGAGCCCAGGATGATGGCCGCTATCTGCACCTTCTCTATCACCGTCAGAGAGATGGCCTGCCACTGGAGGGGAGACAACACATCATTAAAGGTCTCCTATTATACTGTCTTTCATCAATATATTATAGGTCTCAGATATATACAAAACATGTCTCTGAAGTGTTTAGCTTAACAGATCATTGCAGCATTACCCATAATCCCCTCTGTTTCAGCCCTGCTTCAAAAGTGCTGATTCTCTGTCTGTTACTTTAGATGAAAATAAGGAGCCCCTCCCCACGCCCCTCTGAGAGAGATTTGGTTAAAAAGAACTCAATGGTGCTCTAGGAGGAGATTCAGGTGATAAGGGGGGAGCTAATGGCTACACAAGCCAAAAAATCGTTATGACATCATAAAGTGGCCAAAATCTGATCAGCTCATTTTCAGACAGGGTTTTTATAGAAATGGATCAGGACAAAATCAGAGAGAAAATTTTTTTCCTGAAACTTTCAGAATCTCTTAACGCAGAGGGGACACATGTTGATATAGAAGAGACATGAGAAAGTGGATTTTGCATAATAGGTGACCTTTAATATATTTTGAAAAAAGTCATCTTTACTTAAGTACCAATACGACAATGTAAATGTGGATCAAGTTTTTTTGTGGTTTCTATGCATTCATTTCTTGTTTTTTTTTAGCATCTTTTGAATTGTCCTCACCCCACGGGCATGATCTCTTTTTACTGCTCAAACATAGGCATACATCTGATGTATAACTCATATCAAAGTAAAAGGCTTTCAGGACCACAAAATGCAAGATATATTACAAAGGTGGATGTTAGAATGCTAATCCCTCATAATATAATTTAGGCTATTATTTATTGTTTAGGGTTGTAAAGTATTTTGTTTTACTTAGGGGGCATTGCAATTTAAGGGCATTGTAAAAAGAAATGAAATATTGATATTATGTAAGGAAAAATTAAGTAATGTTTTCCATTTCTTTCTGTTCTTGCTTTGTCTACCTACACTCGTATTCTGAGTGTATTTCATTTGCCAAAACAGAGACAAAACACACTATAAACAAAGGTAAAGATGAACTACACACCTTACGTCGTAAAGAAGGTAAGCTATATTGTTTGATTTGCATTCATATTTATTTTTTAGCACTACATAGTAAATGTTGCTGTGATTTAAATTGCTTCCGCATAATTAATTGCTGAGAAACTCAGTACCACAGATTAGTCACACACACACACACACACACACACACACACACACACACACACACACACACACACACACACACACACACACACACACACACACACACACACACACACACACACACACACACACACACACTCTACTCTCTCTCTCTCGCACGCGTGCGCGCACACACACACACACGTACACGCACACACGCACACGCACACGCACACGCACACACACTCACTCTCTCTCTCTAACACACACACACACACACACACACACACACACACACACACACACACACACACAGACACA
The DNA here is from genome assembly GCF_000735185.1 of Notothenia coriiceps. Classification (NCBI taxonomy): domain Eukaryota; kingdom Metazoa; phylum Chordata; class Actinopteri; order Perciformes; family Nototheniidae; genus Notothenia; species Notothenia coriiceps. The sequence goes on from NW_011353289.1 coordinate 2,641, forward strand.
CACACACACACACACACACACACACACACACACACACACACACACACACACACACACACACACACACACACACACACACACACGTTTTAGTATGGCGTAACACATAACCAGTTTAAGGTCATCTCTGCAGTCATGTCTTACCTCGTTGAAGTCCAGTGACGAGTCATTGCACAGAGCACAGATGGAGGCTAGCTCCACCAGGCCTTCATACTGACTGCACTTCACAACTGAGCCATCCTTATACCTGCAGACACAGCAGTAAAGAGGGAGGGGATGAACACAAATGGTAAGGATAAGGAAGGGGAGATGAATTGAAGGCTGTTTTAATCCATATGAATGATTCACAGACTGCCAGGGGTTAATGGCTTTACATTATTACAGTATTAAAGGTTAAAGACACTCACACTTCCCCTTCAGGGGCGTACGTAGATCCAGTCACTGTGAACTCGTTCAGGCTGCAGCGCTCCCCTGACACACTGTCTACTACAAACATCTAAACGCACACAATTGCAAACACATGCAGAAAAACAATGCAGGAGTTGATTAGTTCCATAATATTAGAAGACAAATGAAGGTTAGGTCCACATTCCAACAGGGCATTTTACGCTCAGGCAACTTCTGAAGTATATATAGCGCAGTGTTTCCCCTATATACAAATAGTGGCGGCGCAGCGCCGCTGCTGAAATATGAGCGCCGCTGCTTGGGGGCGCCAGC